>NW_026623263.1:1195178-1229896 GCF_030028575.1 Malurus melanocephalus
TTTTTTTTTTTTTTTTTTTTAAGCCAGCTCACAATAAATATACAGTTTAATGTCAACTTAAATTACATCTATGGTTTTCTGACAGATTCATTTCCTTTTTCGGGTTTATGTCTAACACACTGACAGTTTCTAATCAATAGGAGACAATTCCCTTTGAGAGTTATTAAAATATACCTTGCATTTAAATGCAATAAAAAGCATGACTGAACATGCCWTTGTTCCTCATAACACATAAATACCACATCTGGTCCATAAAAAACATGCATTATACAAAGGTTGTATGAATGCCAGATACATATTATTACATGGAACTGTTTTATCCATCTAGCCTAATTTCCAGATGTTTTATTGCTTGTAGACAAGAGTATTGTCAAAACTGTTGCTAGAAGTCCATTTATTTCAAGAGGGCAAGGGACAGGAATACCAAGTTAAGCTACAGGAAATGTTTGTGATACAGTTAATGGCAAATCATGTGACTGAATCAT
Organism: Malurus melanocephalus; assembly: GCF_030028575.1. Classification (NCBI taxonomy): domain Eukaryota; kingdom Metazoa; phylum Chordata; class Aves; order Passeriformes; family Maluridae; genus Malurus; species Malurus melanocephalus. The sequence continues at coordinate 1,195,664 of NW_026623263.1, forward strand.
CAGTGCTATCATGTTTAAAGAGATGCACTTAAAAATTCAATTTCAGACTAAGATTTCACTTGACTGCACTTTAAATATGCACTTATTCTTCCAGCAGTAAATGGCACATAATTGTAGGTAATATTTACAAAAAACAGAGCAAGCAACTAATAAAAATGAAATGGAAACCATTAGTACAAAAATTGCTAAYAAGTGTAACCATACCCAAAAACATATCAAGCCGTTAGCTAATATTCTGAAGACATAGAAAACTAATACCCTTTAATTCCTCCAATTTGGAATTGGGCTGCGAGATTTTTCTTCATTTTTTTTTAACCTGTAAGGAATAGAAACATATTTTCAAATATTATTTGACATTGGAGTGAGAGCTCTCAAAGAACCATATGGCATCTGCAAAGTTTGTTTGGGTCCTGCACCAAAGCCAGGCTTCTAGTGCAATAGTAAAAGTATGAAGTAGAGGAGGGGATGAAAAGGTATGTAGGTGAGCACATAAAGGAAAGGAAAAGCAGCAGACACTGTGTCATAAAAATGGTGTTTCACCAAGATGTCAGAAAAGACAGGACACAGAAGAGTTTGAAAATAGCAAAGCAGGAATAAAGAATTGTAAGGATGCCACTAAAAAGAAGTACTAACATAGGGGTTGGGCAGTAACCATTTGTTTTCCTTGTAATGAAACTATATTTTATTAAATGCAGCATTTGGTTTTATGAAATACAAGATATACAGAGATGTCAAGGTTACAAATGAAAACACATATTTTTAGAATAATTGGTGTATTAGTGTGACATTTTCAATTTTATCTTGAAAACAAACAAACAAATAAGCAACAATCTTAGAATGACTATAGTAAATATACTTCACAATCCTGTTCAAAATGGCATCATAATATGAGCTCATAACTTCTGTTTGTAAAAAGTAACATTAACCCTAGGCTCTTTTCTGTCCTGTAACATTTCSTATACTGGCAATGAAAACCTAAAAGTTTCTCTGTTCAATTCATTGTGAGTCCTGTTTCAAATTAAATACTACTTCTCACATCATGCCTTCTTTTTTAGTAAGTCCCAAGCAGGAGCACAGCCATAAAAAAAAAAAAAAAAAAAAAAAAAAAAAAAAAAAAAAAAAAAAAAAAAACAAAAAAAAAACAAAAAAAAACCCAGACATTTCAGGTGAAGGGAGGCAGACCTAATAGGGTCTAGGAGAAACCTGGAGGCTACAGTCTAGGGTCGGCTTCATGACTAATGATTCATTTGTTTATCTCTCCTCAAATTTACTTAACACCAACATTTAAAACAGGTTTACACTATATCTACCAAAAACCTAGAAAACATTTCCAATTTTTTTKAGACATGTGATGGGTGAGAGGGTATCATTAATTTCAGTGCTATGAATACCCTGACCCTGTAACTTGTTTTTACCTGAAACCCAACATAGACTACAAACACATCCCAAGGCTTGGACAGGCCTCAAAAGAAAAGGGAAACATTCATCATTCTGTAAAAAATATGATGGTGGATCTGCCATCACTGATTATTCCTCAGAAGTCAAGGTAAGATGGTCATCAATAACTTTCCCTACTTCTCAAGTTAAGACCTGTCCTGCTGCACCCRTAAGTTCTCTTCTCTAAAGACACTCTAATGACTGACTGATTGATTAGCATTCCAGCAAGCCCCCTAAACCACTCAGAAAACTTGGGGCTTACTGTACTGCCAACTACAAGATATGGACATTTAGAGTTACAGCTTGAGTAGCACAGCAGAGCAGATTATCCTTGGTAAACACAAAGCTGACTATTCACTTGCCTTGCTGTAATTAATTTTTCTCACTGTATGTGTCAGCCTAATTGCCAGTACATTTTTCTTAGAAACTCTTTTGTTCTTTTTTTCTGGACCAAGATTCTGAATCTGCTTGTATGATGGATTGCTCAAGGAGGACAGACTACACAGAAATAATCAGTGCACAATCACCACCAAGAACAGAGAAACAAGGCACTTGGGCAATGCTGGAAGGAAAATATCCTGTACATTCCCTGAAATGTTTCTGGGTTGGATACATATGTGATTTTTTTCCTTTTTGGACCCTACAAAGAAAGCCTGGTTAAATCAATCTTGAGACCCTGCATGACTCCTGCTATTGAAAATAAAAACTACTCAGACTCTCTGCACTGCTAAATATTCTGATACCTCTAGGGATCAAATCTGTCACTCAAAATTTGTCTATATTGTATCAAACAGAATTAAATTAAAATTTACTGATTACAGCAGTATAAACACATAACAAAAGAAAATTCAAAACAAGCAGCTTTCTACATACATCACAAGACTTAGAGATTGATGCTCAAATTATTTATTTTTCCAAAGCTAAGAACACGAAGAAAAGAAATACTACTAGTAGTGTTTATGTTAAGAGGTCTCCAAACACTTTGCAAAGGAACCACAGCTCTCTAAATGTAACATGCTAGCCAAAACCATGCTAAAACCAAGTCAGAGACAGAACAGTTACAGGCTAAATCAGAACAGATGCAAATTATATGGCAGGTAGAACTGGCCTCATCCTCAGCCTTTAGAGTAATGCATTCACCTGTGTCCCACTAACAATTTATAATGAAAGCATCTGCAACCTCTCACTGCAACACTCAATTGTCGAGAGAAAGACAAGTGTTGTTAAAAACAAAACCATRTCCTCAAAGCTTTTCTCTCTGGAGATAGTTTAATATATTGTTGCCTATACTATTGTCTAAAACGTAGGGTATTCCTTTCACAGTTCTCATGACATCCAAAGATAAAAAGGATATACATTTATCTTTGATTTTCTGGTCTAGAAAATGCATCTGCCTTGAATGTACTCTGGGTCCTGTTTTCATACATGCTGTAATCCTAACACGTGTTCTTGTTTCATTTTATAAGGACCAGTGGAAGAGTTTGTAGGCACTGGCTTCTTTACTGCTCCATAAAGAATTACTCTTCTGTAATTAAAGTTTGTGTTAAAAATGAAATGAGCCTAAGGAGGATAATTTATATGTCCTTCCTCCATATTCCCCCATCCATGCCATCCTGCATCAAGAAGTCTGTATTTGATACTGAAAAAAAAAAAAAGGGGGGGGGTTAGATTATTTTCTTCTTATTAGACTGCATGTAGCTTGCTGCTTTAGGGGATCATAATCCTGTATTTAAATAATGGAAAATCAGTAAAAATTTGCCAGCAGTAACAATGCACCAGATTTAGTTTGGCAATAAGCTCAAACACTTGACTCTTCAGCAACACTATCTGACCTTTTGGACCTACAGATACCATACACCACAGAATCACAGAATGGTTTGGGCTAAAAGAGACCTCTCGTTCCAACCGCCTGCCGCAGGCAGGGACATCTCCCACTAGACCAGGTTGGCCAGAGCTCCATCCAACCTGGCCTTGAACACCTCYAGGGAATGGGGCATCCACAACATGTCTGGGTGACCTGTTCCAGTGCTTCTTCACCCTCATAGTGAAGGATTTATTTATAATGTCTCATCTAAAAGTAGCCTCTGACAGCTTACAGATATTCCCTCTTGTCCTATCACTACATACCCTTGTAAAAAAGTCCCTGTCCAGCTCTCTTGCAGGCCCCCTTTATGTACTGGATATGCTCAAGAGCCTTCTCTTGAGCAACCCCAACTCTCTGTTTGTCTTCATAGGAGAGGCRTTCCCTGTCCTGAGATCATTTCCATGGCCCTTCTCTGGACTAATTCCAACAAGCCCATGCCTTTCTTATGTTGGAGGTCCCAGTGCTCCAGGTGGGGTCTCACTGGAGCAGAGCAGAGGGGCACAATCCCCTCCCTCTCSCTACTGGCCGCACTGCTTTTGATGGAGCCCAGGACACGTTTGACTTTCTGGCCCACAAATGCTCATTGCTGGGTCGTGTCCAGCCTCTCATCCAGCAGCACCCCCAAGTTTTTTTATTCAAATCTACTCTCAATCCATTCTCTACCCAGCCTGKAYTTGTGCCTGGGATTTCCATACGTAWGACTTTGCATTTGACMTTGTTGAACTTCATGAGGTTTACATGGACCCAGCTCTCAAGACCGTCAAGGTCTCTCTGGATGGTATCCTTGCCCTCCACTATATCAACTGCACCACACAGCTGGGTGTTGTTGGCAGCCTTGCKGAGAGGGCACTCGATCCCACTGTCCATGTCATCAACAAGTATGTTAAACAGGGACAGTCACACCACTAACCCCTGTGGAACTCCACACATCACTGGTCTCCATTTAGACATTGTGCCATATGCTGCTACCATTTGAGTGTAACCATACAGCCAATTCTTCATCCACCATGCGGTCCACCCATCATATCCATGTGTCCCCAGTTTAGAGACAAGAATAGCATGCAGGAAAGAGTCCTTTACAACAGAAAGTGCAACACAAGCATCAGATTTTTGAAATATTTCTGCCTTTTACGTTTTACTAACCCTTTATTTGCTGGATCATCTGACTGCCCTTGAACCAGAACTTGATGTACCTCCTCACCTCAATGAAAAACCTGGAGCACTGAGTGACACATGCACCTTTTTTTCGTCTTCTCTTTTGCTCTCCCTACAAAASTCATTTCTCTTCCAGGACCACATAACTGCAGTCATAGCTGTGCTCCATGTCCAAGTCAGCTTTACTAAACCCTACCTACCCCAGTGCACAACAGTGAAGCTGCAGGTCTCTGTTCAGCTGCAGCAAAGAGGCACAGGATGGGCCAGGTGACACAGAGCAGATGAACATGGTTTAGGGTATCCAAAGTGAACAAAAGACAAATATCATTAGGTTATTGTTCCTAGTAACTTTTATGTAATACAAATTTCCCACATTAGTCAGTGCATATTCCTAATTTAAGTATAGTGTGTAATATAGATCCACTCCARCTGGTGCTAAGCCAAAGCAGCATTAATGAAAGACTACTGGCGAAAAAGGACTTTGCACAAATTGTAGCAACACCAGATGAGGTCAGCTTCAGCCTTACCTGGCCAAGCGCAAAGGCCCTATGGATGAAACATCATGGCCTCCGCAGAGAGCTTGTTCCAGTGCTGCACTGAAGAAGTTACCAACAGCCTGTTTGAATGTGCAGGGCACTGAAGTTCATGAGTTTTCTTAGTCTATTTCTTCTGTTTCTCAAAGTCTTTCTGAAGCTTTAGTATCTGTAGGCACATCACCATCTCAGAATAAATTGTACTGTCCACTGTTGGATATTTCATCACAACAGACCAATGGGTCTCTCTGCTTGAAACCACTGCATGTCTTTGTTAAATAGCAACTCAGYTCAGAGTAAAACTGGGAGAAAGGGATGAAAACTTTTCCAGGGCCGCAACAATTTAATTAATCCTAAGTTTAACATTTTCAGTGACAGCAAGGAAGGAGGCAGAAACATAACAAAACAAAATCTACTCAGGTCCTGAGAAATAATAATTTTATTTCTGTCTCTCTAAACATAGCTGGTTTAGCTTTTTTTTTGGGTTTTTTTTTTTTTTTTTGCCACTGGAAAATTCTTTTAGTATCCTTAAAGAGGACATAGACTTACCCCCATGCACAGAAAACTGAACAATTACAAAATTTCCTATTATCCTGTAATATCACCTGTAATCAGTAAATTTGAATGTTAACTACAGAGAATACAAATAATCATTAAGTAGGCATCTGATTTGCAAGGATTTCTTCTGTGACAAAATGCAGTAATATTTATTTTGCCATATAAGCACAGCATGGAAAAACTCAGCAAAAAACTATGTGCATGGAATCCTGGGATGGTTTGCAATCAGTTAACAAAATGAGCAGACAAGATTAATTCTTGTTGCCATCATGCCTGTAGTTCCACTTTCAGGGTGATGTCCCCAGGAATGAGAGACWCTAATTCAGTGAGAACATAGCACCACCTGCTGCTGAAGACATGGCTACAGAAGGGAGGAAAAAATTTTGTCATCTTTTCCCATAATAGTTAGATTTAATTAAATTTAAAACAAACCAGAAAACCCAAAGCAAACCAAACTGCATAGACTTTGTCATCTTTGATTATTAAAGAAATCTCCAGCAGTAAACTTTATTTTATTTTTTATTTCAAACTATARAATTTGCAAGGCCACTGCCCCTCAGACATTGTTCGACACTGCTACACTGTTTCAATTATTCTGTCAMATTCATATTCAGTGCTGACAAGGTGCTTCTCTAGAAAACACCTCTTTCAGAGCTTTTACACAAGGGCAGCTTGGTCTAGTGTAAACACAGGGATACAGAATGATCTGTGTGTTCAATGTGTAATTTATTACAATGATGCAACAGTTAAGTGACTAAGATGCTCTGACAGCAATTTATCCTCAAACAAATGTCTATGTGGGTCTGCCTTTGGTTCATAACACATTAACAGGTGCCTTTCAGTACTTCTCCTCTTCTTGATTCACCAGTCTGCTCGTGTGGATGTGCTCCGCTGTCCTGAGATCTTAGAAGTTTGATGCAATATAAAAAAAAAAAGGTTACTGTACAATCAGGCATATTGGGGTTTTGTGGCAAGTTTTTGTTAGTGGGAAGTTATAGGGGTGTCCTCTATGAGAAGCTGAAAGAAGCTTCCCCAATGTCCATAAGAGCCAGTATCAGCCAGCTTCAAGATGGACCCATCATTGGCCAAGGCTGATCTCAGTGGTGGAAATGGTAGCACCTCTGGGATAATGTATTTAAGAAGGGGGGCGGAACCCCTTATGCAACTGCAGCCCAAGAAAGRAGTGAGAATATGTATGAGACACAGATCTGCAGACACAAAATTCAGTGAAGCCTCTGTGGTGCAAACCATGGTGAGGCAACTAATGACTTCAGTTGAGGCACCCCAAGTAGGTCCACTGTGGACCAGGTATACATCTGCAGCCCATGGAGGACCCCGTGCTGGAGCAGGTGAATGCCCAAAGGAGGCTGTGACTGCTGTGGGAAACCCCAGATGGAGCAGGCTCCTGGCAGGACTTGTGTATGGAGAGGAGCCCACGTTGGAACAGTTTTGCTGATGGGACTTGTGATCCCATGAGGACCCAYGCTGAGGCAGTCTGCTCCCGAAGGACTGCAACCAGTAGGAGCAGCCCACGCTGGAGCAGTTTGTGAACAATTGCAGCCTGTGGGGAAGGGCTTACAGAGGCCAAGTTAATGGAGGACTTCCTCCTGTGGGAGGGAATGACACTGGAGCAGTAGAAGAGTGTGAGGAGCATTCTTCCTGAGAGGGAAGGAGTGGCAAGACAATCCATGTTGAACTGACCACAACACCCTTTCYCTGACCCCTTGTGCTGCTCAGGGGTAGGAGGCAGAGGAAATTGTCAATGAAGATGAATCCAGGAAGAAGGGAATGGTGGAGAAAGATGTTTCTAAGACTTTATTTTATTTCTCATTATCTTACTCTGATTGGATTGGTATGAAATTAATTTTTTTCCCAAGTCGAGTCTGTCTTCCCCTTGACAGTAATTATCTCTCCCTGTCCTTATCTCAACCCATGAGCCTTTCATCACAGATTGGTCATCCTGCCAGTCATCCATCTTCYAGATGTCCTTGCCTGTGGGAGGGGCATTGGAACTAGATGATCTTTAAGGTCCATCCRAACCCAAAACATTATATGATTCYATGTTATTGTGTCTCCTATCCAGCTGAGGAGAAGAGTGGCAGAACAGTTTTGGTGGGCATCTGACAAACAGCCAGGGTCAACTCACCACACTGAGCTTGCTTGGTCCAGTTTCCAGAAGACAGAGCATCTAACTAGCAAGCTCAGTACCTGATCTATGTGCTATATGCCTTGCCATGTTATCAGCTGGAGCTATGCTGGGAYACTGGATTTTATGTCCCCTGGGGAGGAGCAAACACACAGGATGCCCTGAACACTTAACATCAGAAAACTTTGGAGGAAATTACTGTCTTGCATTGCTATCACAGCTATCTTGCACGGACAAATTAGTGGTCCTGTCTAAGTTCCCTCTCACCATAAGAGTTTTATCCTCTATCTATAGGCACAGTGAAGCAATAACAGGATTAGAAGTTTTGCACTAAAACACCTTTTAGTAGCGCACACTTCCAGGACTGAGGGAATGCAGTTGCAGAAAGTGAGACACATAAGAATGGAGACTGCAGTGTGTAATTGGGAAAAAGCCTGCCCAGAAGAATGTCAAGAACAACCAGAGCTATTTTTAAGGACAGCTATATGTAGGCAGAATAACTTAAATATTTGGGCTGTAGTGGTAGAAGATCTGGAGATCCTCAGGGAAGTAGTCCTAGAAGTAAGAAATTATCCTTCTGCTTGAATAGTCCTTATTCTTCTGTGTCAAAATTGTTACTCTTATGCTGACTACTTTGTTTCTGAAAGGAATAAGATGAACGTGTCTTTACAAACAGACTGTGAGAATCTGCTTGTAGATAGGGCCAGGAACTTACAGATAGGGAARGTAACAGAAGAAACTATCAGTTCTAGAAAAATGTTACTAATTGAACTAACTGCTGGTCAGCCAAGATCATATTAAATTCCTGAATTTAGAGAAAAATAACAAATACTTAATAGAATTATGAATACTGCTTTGTTATAAATGAAAAAAAAAAGGATACATATTAGAGAGTGGCATAGAGTAGGTGATTCAGGAAGCCTGTACCTTCCAAGTGCCTTAGCCAGTAGGGAAAGCAATAGGGTGATGCAGCCAGAAGCTTAGGATAATAAGGGGGCTGCATACCCCAACGATTTGMGAGATCCCAGGAGAATGCCTCATGGCCTCTCCCTTTATTTTAATAGAGCTACTGGACTCTTCTGTCCTTTTTGGACATAAACCTCTGACATTGTGAATTTTTCTGGAAATTTGTAATCCAGGACAGCTCTACCATGACCTACTTGGCAAACGGTGTATGCAGGGAAGGCCAAATTGCATTGAGAAATCAGCAGGTAATGAAGAGGCAAATCAGCAGGTAATGAACAGGCACAAATCATTACTCATAACAGACTGTACAAAAGGCCTTACTCAGTGTTTTTCTCCCTCGGATATCTCACAGCAATTGCTGCAGACAAAGACCCAAGAGCACTCTATTTGGAAGCAACGTATCTATCAGAGTAAGAGACTCCATGAGTCTGAAATCCCCAAGCTCAGAGGCAACACTGCTCAAGACCTCACTTTCACAGAATTCCCAGACAAGTGTAAAACAAAAAAAAAAGACAAATCAACAAAAGACCATGAGGAGTTCTATAGCCACCCAGTAGCCTAGAACCTTTCTGCATCTGGCATAATGCTAACACTTTCTCCCAAAATGTTTTTTACACCTTCTACGGGCTTAAGCAGTGAAGCCACAGACCTGACTCAGTACTAGAATCAYTTAGATTTCCTTCTGTCCAAACAACATAACAAATACTAAAACACTAGTCAGACAGTGAGTCTGGTAGCCTAAACCACAATTCTCTTTACAAACCCATATGCGTGTATGATATATGCTGTGTCCACAGTTTGCTTTCTAGCTGGTTCACATACTCACACTAATCATGCATCTGGCATGTGCATCCATTCACAAACTGTCCTTGCTATTGTTTGAAACATTTTTACCCTGGGAGCTTCCTTGAAGTTACATCAGTTAAACATCCTGTTTTCATTAGTTCTTGTCCTTAATTATGTATGTCAACATCAGTACCAACATTCTCAGTGTGTAGCTCACACACAGCTCATGTATAATCGTCTGTTTTGAAATTCTCTTCAGCCAACAAACACACTTGAAGTCAGATTATTCTAAACCCATAATTCAAGCACTCAGTGGTCACACACAGAATTTCKAGGTTGTTAGGGTTTCCAGGCTTCTAGATGTAATAGGTGCCTGGATACTCCTGATATATAAAATACATCCTTAAAAATGTATCTGTACAAAGTGGCCAGGATAAAAAAGAAYATTTATCTGGAAAAATCTGGACATACAATAACGTTCCAGAAGACTCTGTGTAACTTAGATTAGGAACTTATAGTGGAGCAAATGACTCCATGCTAGAAGTTCATTGCATTTCACTGCAAAMTCTACTAGAAGTTTATTTAATTTCCAAACTGCAGAATCTTCATAATCTTTCCCTATACAAAATTAATGTCAACAGCTACACTGAATTTGAAATTATCATCCTACCTTATTCAGTCACAACACCCCTGTTTGGGCAAGACCTTCAGCTGAGATATCCTATGCCATTTACCTAGCAAGTAAGCAGATACATGGAAAGATTCAGTCCCATCTACAAAGGATATGTACTATTCATATGATATATTCATCAAGACTTATTACAACTATGGTAAAAACATTCACTCATGATTTTTCAGTTTCAGGTAATGTAGGAATTTGTCTTAGCTTGGAAATGCAGCAAATAAAATATCACCTGGTTTCCAAATAATGGAGAAGTCATACTTCTTACTAACAGTGGTAAATTTTTTTCAAAATTTGATGGACAAACCCTAAACATCAAAAATGTCTTTGTGAGACACTGATGCACAATTCTCGGTCTGGTGTCAATTCATACCCATGAATAGTAACATTCCTATACATTGACCAGACTACAGTGRCCACAAGATATTACTCAGTAGTAATAAGTCACTGTTTCTTCTGTGCTGCTTTATTTGTCAAACAAGAAGTGGAGTCAACCACAGAACATTTCTCTGCAGATCCAGAAATACTGCTGAGAGATCTCTTATCACTTAGAAGTGACTGCTGTAGCCACAGAACAACTGTAAGAACTGAGAGCTACACTAATGGAAGAACTTCCTCCTGTAAAAGTTACTACTGTGCAGCTCTATTCCACCATTTTGGTTAGCAAGGTGAACTTTTGAGATTCCTAATGTCCAAAACTGTTTTTGTTCTTAATCCAATATAACAATGAAATGTATGTGAAGGAATCTGTACAGTTCTGTTGTAGGAGTCAAGCTCGGATACATTCATCATGTTCTTTCACTGTAGCAATTTTCTTCCCCTTTTCAGCACAGTTAGTCTGCAACTAAATAATACAAAGCTTTTCCATTATCTAAGGTAAAAGTTATCTCCGGTAGAACCAGGGGATTCAAGTCCTCATCTGAGTAATTCACGATTGCACTTCTCAATTTTTCCACAAAAATGCAAAATAATACATCAGTGCTCATTCAATAGGTATGTATGAGCTATAAAAACACATAAGTCTTTACAAGCCCAGATAAAAGCACATTCCCTTTATAAAACGGTTTTACAATCTAGGCAAAAGGTCAACAATAAAGACAGATCAAAATCCATTCCTCTCAGAAGCACAACACCAAACTTAAAGAACAGGCTAAGGATAAAGCATGGTAGATTTCCATATTCAAGATTTTGAATTGATATTGAAATTTTGTTTGGTTGGTTGTTTTTTGTTTGTTGTTGATTTGTTTTGTTTTTTTTTTTAAAGACCATGAAGCACACACAGTGATGTCTTCTTTTATTGTGCACATGCAGGAAATAATTACAGCCCTAGCTCTKCAGTTTCATCATTTTGCTGTGTTTGGTGGCAATCCCACTTGAATCAGCTATCCCCTAAAGAGAACAACTAGAAGACTGCAGCCTGCAGTCCAATAATCTTCAATTGTATGCATMCTGCTTATCCTCTACTGTGAGCCTAGAAGCAGTCCTGAGATGCAATATAAAACTGGGTTATTTCACAGCACTTCAAACATAGGTGTCTAAAAATGCCAATGCAAACTCAGATCGTTTGTGGTTACCAAGGACACTAGTCAGGTTTCCTTAGAAAATGAGGACATCATGTTTATGTCTAACTATTCCACCCAGTAATTTTTAAACTCCAGAGGTCAAATTCAAGCAAAACTGGCAGAGATATAGATATCTCAAAGAAACCAAGGTTCCACATTATACAATATTCATGGACTTACATAAGGAAAGACTACCTGCTCTCTTTGTTGATCATCAGAAAATCTACCCAGAGGAGAAAAAAAAAAAAGTAAAATCAATTTAATTAGTATTTTGTCCATAAAATAAGTATTTTAAAGAATGATAATAAATGATTAGGTGAATAATGAATAGGTGCATTTCATTGGTATAAAWCAGCATTGCTCTGCAGAAGATACAGCCATTGAAAACAACTGAAATAAAAAATTCTCAGTCTGTCTGTCATAATCAGCTCTTAGGGGTGGCCAAGCTAGTTCATACTCCTCTGTAAACAGAAGATTCAGTTTAGTATCTTACAGTCCCACTGGAACTTCAGCTACTTAACCTCAGCCTCTCCTTCCCTGAGAGTTTACTGATCTCTCAGATATATCAAACAAACMTATGAAATAGTCCATAATTTCTAAGTATGCCTAAAAGGATGAACAGAGGTAGGCAATGTGAGCATTTGAGTAAGCACAGCTGAAGACAATACACCAGGCAAAGGAAAGGTATAGAGGGTATATAATAACAGGCAACTGGAAACTTTGCCACCACTTGAAGAGCAGAGTATAGCAAATGCATTCAAGAGAGCCAGAAAAGACAGCACAGGCAATTCCACATATCTCCTGGCATGCAGGTTAGGCTTGCAGGTGCAATGTCCTGTGTGCCTCTTCAATATCACTCAATAAAGAATTGCTTTTACTTATAGCATTACAAGATTAAATAATATTCTGCTATGGATAGCCTGCATCAAACACTTTCCATCAAGCCTCTGCACTCCGATTGCATGGATGGCCACAGCAAGTGGCAAAACCAGGATGTCCTGCGATTTATTCCCTTCAGGATGGCTGACCAGCTCCTCAGTTACTCTGCAGTGGCAGCGTGTCAGCTCCCCCAGTCATTGCTCTGGGTTTAACTAGTGCATCAGCCCAAACAACAACAATGACACTTGGGTGTTTGCAATAACCATTCAATTAGAGGTAGCATGAAGCCTGAATTCCTCCCCACTGTGACTTCCAGTCTTGAAATGCTTGCTTTCCCTTCTTCACAAGCATTTCACACCTTTCCAAAGCTTGTTCTGAGATCAACCAAAAGTTTGAAACACTTCATTGCAACTCAGATTCCTGCTTATGCACCATATAGTTTATAACATACACCATAGGAAGCCTGTGAAAAAGTAGTTTCTGCTAAGACTAAAATTGTTTTGTATTAGTACAAGAGACGCAGAGCTTTTCCTACATAAAAGTGTGACCTGCATCACACCTTTTTCATACCGAAATTAAGCTGGCCCAGTCACACTTATTCAGTGGAGCCGTTCCACATGCAGGACCTCACGGTGCTGGCTGGTAAGAGATTCATAGAATATGCTGAGCTGGAAGGGACTCATCAGGATCAACTCCTAGCTCTGAACATGACAGTCCCAAGAATCACACTACGTGCCTTATTGTCTAAACGCTGAACTCTGTCAGTCTTGGTGCTGTAACCATTGCCCTGGGGAGCCTGTTACAGTGTCCAACCACCCTCTGGGTGAAGAACCTTTTCCCGATAAATAACCCGAACTTCTCCTGACTCAGCCTCCTGCTATTACCTCAAGTCCTGTCACTAGTTACTAAACTGAAGAAATCGGGACCTGTCACTCTGCTTCCCCTCGTGAGGATTTTGAAAACTACAATGTGGCCTCCCCTCAGTCTCCTCCAGGCTGACTCGACCTTAGCAGATCCTCATACGGCTTCCTGTCTAGACCCTTCACCATCCCCGTGGCTCTCCTTTGGACKCTAGTAGTTAATATTCTTTTACATGAGGAAACCGCTCGGAGTAGCGCGGAGAAGCCATCCATTCCAGCACGGCCGCTAGAGGCCCCAGCCGCGCCGAGGAGCCGCCGGGAGGGCGGTGCGGCGGGCGGGCACTGAGGCGGCCGAGCCTGCCCTGACCGACGCCGTGGGGCGGAGGCGGAGTCGGGCTGCCCGGGCGGGCTGGGAGAGCCGCTGTGGCTGCTACAGTATGGGCAGAGCTATGGGGCTGGCTGGGCTGCTCTTGGGGATCGTCCTGGTGCCCGCCGTGCTGGTGAGCACCGGGCTCCACCACGGCGCCCGGCGGACGGAGGCCGAGCCGGAGCCGTCCAGCTGGGAGCTGGCGGTGGACGCCGTCTCCGAGGACTCGCTGTGGCCGCTGCCGCAGTGGGTTCGCACGTCCTCCCGCCARCTGCAGCTGGCTCCCAGCCGCTTCCAGCTGGTGCACGGTGCCGGCTCCTCGGCAGGGCCGGGCTGCGGGCTGCTGCATGACGCCTTCCGCAGGTGAGCGGCGGCGGGGCCGGGGGGTTGCAGAGGCGGCCCGSGGTCGGGAGCGGCTGCCTCACGGCCCCGCCGGTGTCTGTGCTTCCCCGGCAGGTACTACGAGTATATGTTCGGGCATTCCCGGTGGCKAGTGCGGGGCCGCAAGCCGCTGGCTGCCCGAGGGGAGCCCGAGCTGTTCCAGCTGCAGGTGGTGATCGAGGCGGAGGACCCCGGCTGTGACACGCACCCTCACCTCACCTCCAGCGAGGCCTGTGAGTACCGCACGGCTGCTCACCCCTCCTCCTTCACGGGCTTAGGCGGCACCGTTAAGCGCTGGCTTTCCTATCACGTGTCCGGTTAAAACTCAGCAGAGGTTTGGTATCTTTAAGGAACTGAAAAGCACGGGCTCTCGGAAGCGCTCAAAAACATTTCTTAACAGTAGCGATTGATAATTCTTGCTCTTGATGCTCTGGGAAATCTCAGCCCACAGTGAGTCATTAAGCTTGTCATGTGTCGCCTATGGATTTTGCAGTGTAGGTTCCATGCAGCTTACTTACCTGCTACTAGCCTTTCTGTCAGCTAGCATTAGGAATGAGAGATACCATGCTTTGCAACACTCGGTTATCTTCGGTGAGATCTGTGCACAGTSAGGAGGCGATCCCTTTCAGTAAAGGATAGTTATTGAGTGAAGGCTGTCACTGCTTGCCTTTGTCCTTAGAAATGACTACATTTGAATTGAAGCTACATACACTGAGATATGTACATGGTATTTCCTGTTTTTCCAGGAAAACCAGAAAGTGCTCGTTGAACTTGTTACTCATCTTACAGTCCTATAAATCTACTTCCTTTCTATCTGTAGATTCAAAAGTAAGATTTTAAAACATTTGTTTTATATTGGATTTTTTTTTTGTGTGCTTCATTTTTCTATGGCTGAAGTCCAGAGTGGAGAAGTATACTAAATTAAGTATTAATCACCGGAGAATTTTYATGACAGAAATATGAATGAGCAGTAGTATTGCTTTTTGTCTGGGCAGGCTAACACAGAAATCAACATATTCAATTAATCTAGTTCTTTTTTGAGATAAACTTCTGTTGTTTAGTATCCAGGATACAGTTCCTTAGAAAAATAATCCTTTTAATCTTAAGTCATACATCTGCAGCAGGATTAATTCCACTTGACTTGTTAGCAAATGTACTGATACTACATTTACTCAATCCTTTTGGGGCATATAGCCAAAGAGTGGTTTTTTTTTGGTGCAAGCTTATAACACATTTCAATGTGAATGAGGAATAGCAGCAAAAATGCTAATGCTCTTGACATTGTTCTGCCAGTCAGGTTATTGTGCTGCTTCATTATTAGTTGAGCTTTGAACTGCTTTATGAACTTAAGGTTTTTAACCAAAGCTTGTCACGCAGTCTTGTCGGACCACGTGATTTTTAGGTTGCATTCTTTAGAACAAGCARTTTTTTCTCACTGCTCTAAGAAATAAATTTTCTTTTACAAATAACAGATTTTCTTCATATAATAAGCTGAGCTTTCCAGATTTCATCAAGTTTTAATTCTCAGTTTTAATTTTGAAATTCTGAAAAATGCTGTTAATGGTTCCTTGCTGGTTTGGGTGGTCTGGCTCCTTAACATAAGATAGTATGGATCAGTGAGTGACTATCCTGTAGCAAGAGTATTGGACATGTAATCAAAGTACAAGTTACCTGCTGTCTTCCCTGCTGAGTTCTTATCTGGTTGTGTAAAATGTTCCAAGTAGCTTATAACATTTTCCAAGTTCATTTATGTGTTCAGAAAAACAACCCCTGTTGTCTTGGAAATAAATCCTTGACAATTTATCACATTTTCCCTACAATTTACCTGTGGAGATTGCAGTAATCTTCTAAATTCTCTTTCTTACCCTAAACTTCCAGTATGTACAATCAGTGCTTAGGTTAACATAGAAGCTTGAGGTACTTTCCTCACTTCACTGAATGGCTTTTCCTGGTAGTTTAGATAAGTGTTTGAGTTGTGTAGATTATAGCCAACTATTCCTTCATATTGACACAGATCAAATAAGTCATTGTACAGCAATTCATTCCTTTGATTTTTTTCTCTGCTGTTTCAGGTGTGTAATTACTGCTTTGATGTTTAAATGATAATATAAATCTATAGATTTGTAGATGTAGTGTATTTTTTGCATATATATGTATGTGATTTAAAAAATATATTTTAAATATATTTGCTTGCTCTCTAAAATTTACTGAATCACCTTAAATTCAAAACCAAAATTATTTTAGCTTTTTTTTTTTTTTTCACCACTACTTTGCACTGTACTTCAGTACTTAAACTTAAGGGAGGATTGTTACAAATTCCTTGAGATACTATTCTTCATTCTGCTTCATCTCACTGCCCGGCTACTGGTGCTCAGGTCAGTAGCTAGACCTGGGACCTGTCACCCTGTTGGTGCATCAGGCACCACATCGCCAGCCAGGCAAGGAAGGGGATTGTCCCGCTCTGCTCTGCCCTGGGGTGGCCTCACGTCCAGTCCTGGGGGCAGTTTTGGGTGCTACAATATAGGGAAGATATAAAGATGTAAAGCTATTGGAGGCCCCAAAGGATGGCCAAGAGGAGGGTGAAGGGTCTGGAGGGGAAGCCTTAGGAGGAGTGATTGAAGACATTTGGTCTGTTCAGCCTGGAGGAGARGAGACTGAGGGGAGACCTCATTGTGGTCTTCAGCATCCTCACAAGGGGAAGTGGAGGGGCTGGTCCTGATCTTTTCAGTCWCATGACCAGTGACAGGATTTGAGGAACAGCATGAAGCTGAGCCAGGGGAGGTTTAGTTTGGGTATCAGGAAAAGGTACCTCACCCAGAGGGTGGTTGACCACTGGAACCAGGGTCAACCAGGGAAGTGGTCACTGCAYCAARCCTGACAGAGTTCAACAAGTGCTTGGACAGCACTTTCAGGCACATGGTGTGATTCTTGGGAGTGTCCTGTGCAGGGCCAAGAGTTGGACTCACTCAATGATCCTGATGCACCCCTTCAATTCAGAATATTCTGATTCTATGTTTTTATTATTAGATTTTTTTCCTTGTAGTAAAACCTTAATAGTAAGCACCTGACTATTATACAACAAGTTGTATCTCTTAAAAAATATGTAACCATAAACTATGTATAGGGAAGGTAAAAGAAGAAGTAAACTTTTTGTGGTTAGGTCTGGCTTAGGTACCCAACCCTTATCACCTATATCTTAAATGCAGAMATATAGTCTGCTACATTTTAAATCCATTTAATTGGGTTAAACTTCACTGGAATTTCTGCCTATGTACAATATTTTAACATTGCCATTACTAAGCACCTTACTTGTTTTATTTTCATAGTGATTAACTGTTGACTCTCTGAACAGGAGCTTGCATTATATCAGGAAAATATAGACGATGAATAATTACATGCTATCACCATTAAAAACAGGATTGGTTGGATTTTAAAACACAGTGAGAGATGTGGCACTTGAAGGATCTCTTAATTGCCTTTTTGCRTTGTCAATTCATGCTTTCTTGACGAGTATGCCTTTTTTTTTTCTTTTCTTTAGATCATTTAACTATAACTGAGCCTGTGGCTATACTGAAAGCTTATGAGGTATGGGGTGCTTTAAGAGGTAAGCCAATACTTTTCATATATTGCTATTTGTTTAGGATTTATGCAAACTTCATGACAGCCTAAGAACCAGGTGACCACTGAGCCATGCCCTCATTCATTAGTTTATTGGAATTAAGCTTAGGCCAGAAGGATACTCAGATGTGTTTCAGTTAGACCCTTGGTCCACATGCTCAGCATCTCAGATCCAGGCTTTGCTGTGCCTCAAAAGCTGTCTGATCTACAGTGTAGACAGAGTATTCTCTTACTGTACCTAGTAAAACTGCACATGTTGAACACATCACAAAGAATAAKAATGCTGAAGTTTCAGTCTGCTGTTCTTACTGGAATGTTAGTCTATATATTAGTTATCTATAAATCAAAAGATTTTTCGTGCCAAATTAGAAATTTCACCAATTCCAGAAATTACAGGAATAGATGCACAACAAGACCAGAAATTCCTACCTTACTCTCAATAAGTTTCTTACTATTTAAGGATTAATCTGCTACAGTTGAGCTGTAGCACAAGTATTCAGTATCTGTGCTTAATGGAGAATTTGAATGGTTGTCTCCAGAATTTTTTAAACTGTAGTGACTGAGCAATTAAGGAAACAGTGCTAAAGAGAGTCAGGTACAAAGCATTCTTTCTAGCTATGTGAATGCCTGTAAAAAGTAATGGTGCTGTTTGTAATTAAAACTTTAAGGGCAAGTACTGTGTTGTAATYGAGGTCCCTTCCTTGGATATTTTTCCAGGTTTGGAAACCTTCAGCCAGCTAGTTCATGAAGATGACTATGGAAGTGTAAGTACGGCTATTAACTAAATCCAGTGTACTGAAAACAGGCAACCACATTCTTTGCTGGCTTCTTTTCTAGAAACAGCAGATCTACCAGTTTCATTGATCAACATTTCAGTTTGTTAAGAGATTTTCAAGAACCATTTTCTGTTAAAAAAAAGTATTTCCTGTTTGAAATTATGACTATAAAATAAAATTCTAATTCTAAAATTTTGTTCTCATAGTTTCTTGTCAATGAATCTGAAATCAATGACTTCCCAAGATTTGCTCATAGAGGAATCTTATTAGATACTGCAAGGCATTATTTACCATTGAAATCTATTCTTACAAACCTGGTAAGTAGGCAGTTTTGTATCATTAATAATTAAAGGTTTTTGTTGTTGTGTTTTTTCCCCTGAAGTAGGTAGCAACTGAAGCTGCTGTGAAAGAAGAACCCATCTCCTCTGTCTGGCTTTAAAAGGACAGAGTGAACTTTGCTAAGCAAAGGTCAGGACAAAGACTGGAGAGGAATTGCGTCGGGAGACACAATGATTGTTGAATCTGTAAAGGGGACTGGGGTTTGTGGGACCTCAAATTCTCTCTATTTTCTGGTGCCTAAACAGCTCATGTATTGTTTCTTGGACGCATGTTTTGGGACATGTGTTATCAAACAATACAAGGGATACCTTGCAAATTCTGGCTTCTGTCCCRTATTTCAGGAAAATGCCAGTCTTTTGGAGCAGACTTTGGTGGTCCAGCAGCAGGCTTTTTTAGTCCTTTCTTAAGCTGCTAAGTGCAAGCCAGTAATGAAKTATTACACAGCAAGGGAGGAAGTTTGAAATGTTCACTGGAAGCTACTGAAAAATAAGCCCCAGACAAACAAAAATACCCTAACAAAACTTTCTCCGAAATGCTTAGGTAAGCACACTAAGAAATAATGTGCTCCAGCCTTGATGGAAAGGTTGTATGAGCTTAACAGCCAAAGCCAGAGAGGGGTTTTGTTTTGCACTCCCCATTTTTGTTGAAATTCTTGTAGGAGGGATTATTTGGTAAATTRAAGTGGAGAAACAGACAGTGTCCTGTCTTGTCTCTGTCTTGCCTCTCCAAGCTGAAATAATATTAGAATTTTCCTCTCCATGTTGCAGATCTTTGCAAAACAGGTTTAAGATAGGCAGAAAAAGTGCGGGTACAAACAGTCTTAATTTCTGAGGTCATCCTTGAACTATGCTCAGAACTTGTCCTTTGTGTATTTACCACTTGTATTCACCTTCAAGGTCAGTGCCTGTTCAGAAAGTAGTGCTAGTGTAGTGTTACATTTGTGACAGACGGTGCTTCAGAATCTCAAGTCTCAACACATCTATTGGTGTCAGTGTTTTTTGTCTTRTCTAAAAGAGATGTCCAAAGAGACTTGCATTTCTAACCATTTTTGTGTTTCTCTAACTGTTGCTATTCTGTTTTTCTTTCCTTAAATTGCGTGTCTGTCTCTAATACAGAGCAACACTTTGTTATCAGAGCAAAACTTGGTGCTCTTTTGCTGATTGAAGAGCAAGTATGCTTTTTTTCCCACCTCTGTGCCTGCTTGAATCCAGACTAATAAAAAGCATCAGTAATCTCTTGTCTGGAATGTGGTATTTAGATGCTTAGGGCAGCAGTTCTAGTTTGTATTTCCAGGACATTTCTAGCACWGTATTTCCAGGAAGGGCATTGATTTTGAGGAAGAAGTAGGTGAAGTGAATGTCCACAGATATGATTTTCTATGTAGAAGGACAGTATTTTTTAGAAGTGCGTGAAGCTGTGGCAATTAAAACTTCTGCTGTGTTATTAAATAGATAAGATCATTTTGGGGAATGGGCAAGACATAAATCTTCCTTTGGATTTGATGAGAGTTCCTGAAGAGATTTTAAATACTCCTAGGTGAAAAAACTATGGGGGGCAGTGGATGGTGGAAACATTTTTGTTTTGGCAAGGGATTGGAAGCAGCTGTGTTGAAATGAATCATAAACATGAATGTGAAGAACACTTACTTGGTCTGCTCACAGCACACACTTCTAGTGACTAGCAAGCCAGTATAACTTGAGGTGTGTTCATGTGTAACTGTCCAACTGGAGTCATAATTGTAAGTGTGGTAACATTGGTCTGGGTTATCTTGAAGATCAAAGAAAGGGAAGTACTGGCACAGTTATGAGTGAAAACGTAAGAGAAACACTGTCTTTTGCTGGGAAAATACCTAGTTTATTTTGTTTGCATTTGAAATGGATTCTGCAGAAGTCTAGCGAGAAGGGATGTACTGTGTAGTAGGAAACTATCATGCTGGTCTGTTTTCAAATTCAAGGTATTTAGTTAGAAAAGTGTAAGCTTTTCTGTAAGCTGAAATAGCTGAWGGTGCATAGAGAATTACCCACAGAATTGTCTGAGTTGTAAGGGACCCAGAAGGCTCATCAAGTCCAACTCTCAGTTGAATGGCCCATATGGGGGTCAAACCTGCAACCTTGGTGTCAGTAGCACCATGCTGTAACCACCTGAGCTAATCTCAGGGTGTCTGTTCCAAAGAGGAACAAATTTGTGTTTATAGTAGTTTATACTACACAAGCTAGTAGAATGGGGGTGAGATCAAGAGCTTATTGACAGCAGTGGTGAAACTAGATTGCAGAGGGATGAAGCTGTAGAGGTGTGCTTCTAGGATTTAGTATGGTTTTTTGCTTTGTTGGGGCTGGGGGGGGGAATTWCACTGGGTTTGGGTTGTTTTTTGGGGTGATTAAGTTGATTGATTTTGTTTGAGGATTTTTTCTTTTTTAGTTGTTGTTCTAGGCATGTGGGATATGCTGGGACAAGACCACCTTTTTCCTTAGGTTTTCAATGAGAATGAAGTGTTTGACTACACTCTGTTGCATCTTTRTTACAGGATGCCATGGCTTTTAATAAGTTCAACGTTCTCCACTGGCATATAGTAGATGATCAGTCCTTCCCTTACCAGAGCATTTATTTCCCTGAATTAAGTGATAAGGTGAGTAAAAATCATTGGAGCAGGGTGGAAGGGCAGAAATCTGACACATATTTCATGAAATAAAATGTGGTGTTTACCAATGCTTGAGTATATCTGCTTTGGCTGAGTATAAAACAATGCTATGGGACCAGTAACCAGCAGATCCACTTTTAGGATCCTGAGTGTCTGTGGACCATTTTCAAGTATTCCTTGTTGGATACATGGTAAATGACTTTAACTCTTCTGTGCAGGTTTTCTGAATGATCCTCAGTGTTTGCAGGCCTTCAAACAGTAATGGTATGAACACAAGTGGTGAATACTGCTTGGATTTCTGTTGATCGGTTTAACTGGTAGACTTCCTGCCACTCAAACAGGTGTAAGAGTTTCCTGCCTGCTCTTGGTCTGGAACCACTGCAATAGTATTTTTGCCTATCTGAGACCTAGTTAGCTTTCCAAGAGACACCGTGTCTATAAGAGGCCCAAAAGTGTGAAGTTGTTTCCTAAAACCAGTACAGTGCAATGTGTCTATTTCTAGATGCATAGTCAGCTTTGTTACATTATCGAGAGCCATCGTGAGGTTCTTRCTCTGTCACAGTACAGTAGAAGCCAAATCAAACAGCTGAGTAGTTAAAAATAGTTAAGTAGACTAAGCCTAAGTACAAGATTTGTGCTTCYGTTTTAAAATGCTTGCTAGAATCTGACCTCATGAAAGTGATGTTGGCAGTGCTTGAGCAGATGCTGTGAAGAATTTTTAAATTCAAAAATTGTAGATGCTGTGTAGTGCAATCRGATTATTCTGTCCAGTAAAAGCTATGGAGTTCTGTCCTACTTCCCACTGACAGCTGGAGAGAGGGAGATGGCCTTTGTCTTAACGAGCTTCCCTTTGAAAGGCTTCTTGTTTACTGTTTTCTTTTTTGAGTAACTCAGCTGTGGAAACCATTTCCAAATAAGCAGAAGCTTAAAGTGCTATTAATCATGAAGAGTCATATATTCTTATGTAGTTTGGCTCTTTGGCAAGCATCTGTTTCACCAAACTGTCATAGTCTGGGTCATTTGTTGGCGCTGTGGGAGTGGAATTAACACTCAAATTTAGTGTCATAAAACAAAGACTTCCTGATGCAAAATTGGTCATTGTATCGAAACTGAGAAGCAGAGATATTGGAAGAAGACTCCATTCTGACCTCACTGTATCAAAACCAAGAAGCAGAGATATTGGAAGCCAAGACTCCGTTCTGACTTGGCAGAATTTTTCCAGCAGTTATGTAACGAAGACCCTATGTTATGTGGTGGGGAAAAATAACTTGCCTCTGTACAGAAGAATTGAAAAATGTATCTTTCAAAATTCTGATGGAATAGAAAATAGCTTTTCTGTGTTGTTCGGTAACTGTGAGCTAAGGAGGAAAGGATGGTCTCCTCAAGGAGGTCTGTCTTAACGTTGTGAGTTTGATGTTTTGGTGGGGTTTTMTTCCTCTTCACAAGTTAACTGAAAAGTTCTCTCTGTGCAGTTGATAAACCATGGCAAACTTGTAAAACTGCTCTCCAGTCTAAATTGTAATACTTCATTTAATACTGTAATTTTTTGATCTGCTGATACAGTGCTTTGTAAACTTTCTAAATGTGAATATTTTACAGGGAGCATACGCCTCTAATCTCATCTATACTCCTGCTGACGTCCGTCTGGTGATAGAGTACGCTCGGTTAAGAGGCATCAGAGTTATCCCAGAGTTTGATACCCCAGGACACACGCAGTCTTGGGGAAAAGGTATGCCACAGAAAGTATTAATTATAAAGAGATGGTGGTGAATAGTAGAAAGTAAATTGATTTTTTAAAAAGTAACCAATAAAGTGCTTTGGAAAGCCTTTGATAAGAAGGAGGTACTAAGTGATGTCATGACCTTTGCAGGTTAGAGGAAGTAAAATGAATGAACGAAGTTGACATGTCTTATGCTCGATGTGTGTGCAAGGGTGCACATGTATTCTGCCTTAGACTTTATGGTGCTGATACCCTYGGACTCAGAACTCTTGAGTTTACAGTAATAAGGCAGTGACTAGAAATAATGAGTTGYTTTCTCTGGAGTAGAGATTTTTGTTTTGGGAAAGTTCTTTGGAAGTGACTGATGTTTCTGTCTGTTGGTAAAGTGGTAATCTACCAGTATGTAAAACACGTGAACTTGGATGCTTCCTCACTGTCTGATCATTTGGGTCTCAGAGTAGTACTTCTCTTGACCAAGAATGCTGGTATTTACGTGTACTCAAGGGTCAGTGCCTTAATTCAGTGTGCACTGAATGCAATGTCACTGGAATTTACTTAAGATGGTTTTGGCCAAAAGTAAAGATTTTTCTAGTGTTTCATAGTTTTAGCTTTAGCCTGGGGTGAATCTTGTACTTATCCTGTGGAGATGTCATCATATTGGAAGGTGTTTCAGGCTCTTTCTCARTAATTTAAAATGAGGAGGAAAGGAACAAGGTAAAACTTAAATTTTCTAAACACTTTCATAATCCATCTGAAGTGGTCTTTGGTCTTACARAAAACTATTAAAACCATTGTCTTGCCTGGTGATAAGTGAGGTGGACTACATTCACTTKAAGAGCAAGGTGATCTCCCTTCCCTAAAGTCAATTGCTCTTGATAGCATTCTGCATAGCATTTTTTAACRTGATGCAGGGGAGCCCTTCCTGACTTTATTTATGGACTTAGGTAGCTAAGCTGTGTTTGCATTCAAATTCAAGATACTGGATGGAAGTCTTAAAGCTTGTATGCTGGGTGGTAGAAACAATGTAGCACTGAGGCCCTGTTTGGGGAAAATGGGCTTAGAGTAGGAAACAAACAGGCAGGAAGGTGCTGGTGCTGCAACTACAGTGTACCAGATTGGACTTAGGAATCTCCAACCTACATAAAGTAATTTTTTCCTATTTAGTTATCCTAGTTCATGTTGCTTGAGGTATCTTAACTTGAGAACCCTTGCATAGTTTTGATCTCTGTTTAGCGTTCCTTCCTTGTGTGAATGTAAATTCTTATCAGAGTGAGGTAGGACTTTTATTTTTAGCTATGTACCTCACACCTACTTAGGTGAAAACAAAGCAGAGTAATAAAAAGAGAAAAAAGGCCTCTGAAGCACACTCATTGTGTTTGGCTTTCTTCTAACTGGCTTCCTTCTGATATTCCTTAAAGCTTTATTTTTGTTGAAGTAGTTATCTAAATGCTATTTTCCAGGTATAGAGACATGTTACACAAATTAGTATGTGCTAAATCACAAATCTGAAAGTCAGAGTCCTGATTGCCAGTTAGRGGCTTTTTCAACCATGTACAAGTTGTCATATTTCATCCTGCCTCTATTTGATTATAGTTGAGATGGGTGAGCACCTAAGGCACAAATATTTACCTTTTTAGTATGGATAACTGCTTCATCCTGCTAGCATAGCAACATGAAACTGAATATCATCTATTAATTGCTTTTATTAGGTCAAAAAGATCTTCTGACTCCTTGTTACAGTGGACRACAGCCAACTGGAACCTTCGGACCTGTAAATCCCATTTGGAATACAACTTATGACTTCATGGCTAAATTCTTCAAGGAGATCAGCAGTGTATTTCCAGATGCATACATTCATTTGGGGGGAGATGAAGTGGACTTCAGTTGTTGGTATGATGATAATTCAGAGAACAACTACCTAGCACCTCTTAAACCTGTCCACATCCATCAGTTACAGAGCTCAGTTGCATGAGACAGTTTTCAGTGTGTAACCAAAACATCTCAACTCCTCCCTACGTAACTACTTACAGGCAGATCATTTGTGATCCTCAACAAGCAGAATTTTGTTTTGATTAGTAGTATACTGTACTTTTTAATACATTGTATTAAAATGTATTACTAGTGTTTTTAATTTGGTGGTGGATTTTGAATATTTTGGAGTTTATCTGCTGGAGTAACTAATAATAAAGAATTTGGAGCATTTTGATGAGGATTGAAATTGATCTAGTTAGTATTTCTGCAACCTCTTTAAAGATCAAATCCAAACATTTAGGATGTGATTTAATTTTTATCGAGRAAAAAAACTGGCAAATGCTTTAACACAAAAACATTGATTTGTTTTTGTGGTAGAAACACAAAATTGTTGACTTCTCAAACTGTTGACAACCTTCCCACAAAGTAGCTGAGATCCCAGGAACTCCAGAGCTCTTCAGTCTGAGGCAGCTTGCCAGAGACCATTTCAGAACAGGGACTCCAGTAGTTTTGCTGGAGAATTAAGTCTATTGGCTTTATTTCAAATTGGAATGAAACTCTTTCAAAATACCTAAGTSATGTTAGCCTGCTGCTTCTGCTCTGTTGTGCATTCAAGCTTGCAGCATGCCTAAGGYATCAGCTAATTGCTGTGCATAGATAGAAGTGGTTGGGAAATCTGGTTTAAAACGTAARAAAAATATTTTCTTAAAATTGTTTTTTTTTGTTATTATTTAAGGAAATCTAACCCCGAAGTGAAAGAGTTCATGAAGAAACAAGGTTTTGGCATTAACTATGCTCGACTGGAATCTTACTATGTTCAGAAGTATGTTTTTTTTTAATTTTTGCTCAGTTTTTCACAGTTACTATTTGAGGATGGTGAGAAGGTGCAGATACGGACRCTGATTTATTCTCTAAGTTATTTTGAAAAATTACCACTTATTTGTGACTATCCAATTTATTTTAAAACAYCAAGTCTAAAGTTTATTGCTTTAAAATGTGGGGCACAAAATGGATATGTAGGCTGGTTTTACACRCACTGAGAATGTACTAGGTATCTTAAACTGGGTATCTGCAATAGTGTCAGCACATGGGGTGGGGAGGAAGTTTTTGCAGACATTTCTCTCTCCTTGAATAATACAGATTTAGTGACCCTGTGTGAGTTGCTGGTAGTTCTGAACATCAGTTTTTGTTAATGCTTGTGGACATTGTTCTGCATGGTAGAACATGCTCTGCAAGGCAGAGTACTGAAGGCCAAAACCAGAACAACCTGCTTTTTCTTGGTCCTCTAAGCAGTGGTGGGAAAGGTCTGATGTGCCTTGGGATAGAAAATGTTGCTACTTTGTGTGCTTGTACTTATCTCATTGAAGTTCATTGACGTTTGCAAACCTGATCTTACTTCTAAATTCTAGTATTTTGGACATTGTTTCCTCCTACAACAAAGGACAAATGGTTTGGCAAGAAGTGTTCGATCACAAAGCACAGGTAAGATGGGAAAATAAGTGAGATACTCTTGCATAACAACACAATATTGTGAGGCTGCCAAAGTATACTATAAAGTGGCTCTTGTTTTGTCTCTTAAGAGTTAAAGCAAGTCTGCTGACATTAGCAAGTCTACCCAGCTGTGGGGCCTCCCTTGAAATTATCATTTGTTGAACATATGAAATAGGCATAACAGAAACACCAGCATTGAAGTGCTTTATAAAGGTGAACACAGTTAAAATAATATGCTTTAAAACATCAGAGTAAAGAGTAGAGAAGTTTCTATGAATTTTCTTCTTTTTTTTCTGCCATAACTGTATTTTTGGTCTAGTAACATCAGATGCTCAGCTTTTAAGATCTGTTCGGGTACGTGGTGCCTGTAGGAATCTTCTTAGAGCATTAACTGTCTATCGTATAACCTAGGCTTCAATCKAGTGTGAGCTCTGTTTAAAACCAGCAAAGAGCTAATCAGCTTTCGACTTTGCGGGGGATAACAAAAGGTAGCTTCCAAAATGTTCCTCTTTGAAACAAAAGAGAGWGTTTTGAAATTCATTATCCTTTTGCTTGATAACAGCAATCAAGGTTGCCATTAATGTTTTTATGTTAAGTTGATTAGTTTATTTGTTTTATCTTTTCCTCTTCTAGCTGAAACCMGACACTGTAGTTCAAGTGTGGATGGCAAATAACTATGCTCATGAACTGAGTAGTGTCACTGCAGCTGGGCTCACTGCTGTCCTGTCAGCACCCTGGTACTTAGACTACATTAGTTATGGGCAAGACTGGAAGAAATACTACAGTGTTGAGCCACTTAACTTCCTTGGTTTGTTACTTTTTTTTATATTCATGTTCTCTGCATGAAACTTTTYGGTTTGTAGCACAGTGTAAATGGAAAGAGTAAAGCTGTTTACAGTGGCCATTCCRTCACTGGAATTACAGCATAATAAAAGGAATTATGGTCAGATAGAACTCTGGAAAATTCTTATATTTAAAAAAAAGGAGCTTGGCACTTTTCACAGGGAAAGGTGTTACCTCCCTCAAGCATTTGATTCTGGTGTTTGCATAAGACAGAGTGCTGGACTAGGTGGGCAGRTGTTTTAGGAGCAGAGTTGTGCAAAATGGCTGTTGGTTGACAGACACTGAATTCATGTTACCAAGCTTCTTGGGTGTCAAACGATTCTGGAAAAAGACCTGGTCTCTCCCTCTGTCTAAAGTTGATACAAACATATTACACTTTCCATTTTTTTTTTCTATTATGTTTTTCCATATTACACTTTTATTTTGTGAAGGGAGTTCTCAGAGCTCATTAGGGAGAACCTCTGACTAAGTAACTTTTTCAAGGAATGTTCTGCATGTGATAGAATGAACAGTTTCCATCAGGATTTAAATCTCTGAGGAATGTCAAAAGCTGAGGAATGTCTTCAGAGCMTAAATGGTGAAATACTTTCTCTGGGCAAATAGATTGGTGATTCTYACATTCWGTAACAAGACTACCAAAATGTTAACACTCAGGATASGTATTTTGTATGATAAACAACTGAACATGAGTCCTATGTTATTGCTGATATATGCCGATCTTCTCTTCAACAAAGAGAATGCTGACTTTCTGCTTTGAATTCAGGATCTGAAAAACAGAAGAAACTTGTAATAGGTGGAGAAGCCTGCCTGTGGGGGGAGTTCGTGGATGCAACTAACCTCACACCAAGATTATGGTATGAACTGCTGTATCATTAGATTTTAAAAAGCCAGGTACAAGGAACATTAATTAACCTAACAGGACTGCATGACAGTGATAACAGTGSTCTGTGCTGAATCTAAGCAGCTATGAAAACTAATGCTTCTGGATATTAAAGTATTGTATCAGTGTTATATACTCTGCATATTAAAAAAAAAATTATCCATTCTTGATTATAAACCATTCCTACTCTGAAACTTAGTATACTTTTACAGGCCTCGAGCAAGTGCTGTTGGGGAAAGACTCTGGAGCAGCAGCAATGTGACCAACTTGCAGGATGCCTACAAAAGGCTGGTTAGTCATCGATGCCGCATGCTCCGGTAAGATCTAGTATCTACAGAGTATCTTGGTTCTTAATGTTTTAACCAAGGGAATAAAACTACAGCCATAAACTRGTGGCCTGAAAAAGAAGGGGAGAGAGCTAGCAATTTAATCTGACTGTAAATACAATGCCATGTGGTTTTGTGTCACAGAAGAGGAAGACAKATACATTAAGACAGGAGGTCTAGACAGCTGGCAACTAAAATTCTCAGAACTCACTTTTTTTCAGTGAAATACTAAGTTTCTTCAGTGTTTCTCTTACCTGTAGACTGATTGACTTATTTCAAACAAAAATTATATTAAAGTGTGTGTGGGAGAAGTACACCAACAGAAGGAAAAGGAGAGTTCTGAAAAAAAGGTGATGTTATTTACTATGAATAATAATTAAAGACCTGCAGCAGGTAATCAAGTGGAGCCGTTTGCTTAAGAGGTGAGCTTGGRCAAGCCATTCTTTCAGATATTGCTGTACGTAGGGGCTGAAAGGGGTGGATAAGAAATCCCTGGTAAAAATTAATTCATTTATGAACTGACTTTATTTGCAGTAATCATAACACATTCTTCTCCCAGTTCTTTCCTAAAAAGTACCTAGACAAGTTACTGGTTATTTATTGCTAGTAATTTGAACATTCACATTTCTTGGTTTTAAGTCCAAGTTTGACTCCACTTTACCCTATATAGTCAGAGAGCTTTTTTAAGTTCATGCCATTTTATTTCTCTACAGAAGTTTATGACAAGTCATTGAAAATCTCAGCTCGGTGTGGAAGTAGTTGAAAGTAGATACAATTCAGCAAGTACAGGATACAATARCAGTTACAGTCTGCACTTAAAACTCAAGCACTCTGCTTATGTTCTTGAAGATGTCTTAGCATCTGTTGGAATCACTTATGTTTAGTGTATATTTAGCTTAAAGTCACTCTTTAATGAAGAGTTACTGAAGGACTTGTAAGTTTTCATTTGCTTGGTTTATTTCAAGCTGGCTTAAAATAATGATGTAGGAAGATATCTATATGTAAGTTATTATCCTCAGTTGTGTATATACATATAGAGAATAGATACATTAAGAGAGTTAACAAATACAAGTTAAAAATGAAATTAAAGGCTTTAAACAAGATTAAAGAGCTTTAAAAACATATGTCCTATCACTTAGTATGGTACATCTCCTGGTGGGGCTCAGGGAAAACATTGTTAAAACTSCACAGTGAAATGTACAGAAGCTCTACCACTAGTTCACATACAGTCAACTAAGGCTTGCTGTTCCTGGACTTGGTTAACTCTACTGCTGCACCTCCATCTTCTTCCTTAACACTGGTACTTGTATTGCTGTCCAGGGAGCTGGTCCAGATGACAGCAGCTGCTCTGGTAATGCTGGCATGGGAGATGCGGAATGCAGGAGCAGACTAAGGACTGCTCCCTGTACTTGTTGCACACATTTAGCAACAGAAAGTAGTCTTAAGAAAAAAACTCTTTTGCTGACTACCTTGAAAAAAGGCTATGTCGTTCTGGAAATGTTTGTTTTTATACAGGCTTTGAACCAAAAAAACACTAGAGAAACCATTTCCTTTCCAGTAATTAACATTCCATGGAGCTGCAGTTTTGTTGCCTTTCATGTGTATGGGGCTTCCTCAAAGAGCTGACTTGGTATAGGCTATTGTAGTCTTAGCACGCTCACAAGAACTGTGTTCCTACTAATGTTTTTATTCATTGTGTGTACACAGCCCATGGCAGTTACAGCAGGATAAGGGGTCTTTCCAAGGGGATAAACAGCTCTGGCTTGCTCTGCAGCTGGTTACYAGGACAGGAGGGAATGGGTGGGTCACTGGGAGAAGAGTAACTCCACCTATTGAAGGTCAAGGCTACTGCTCTTGAAATAGGTCGGTGAACRCAATAGCTACTGTTCAGATCTAAATCTTCAGTCAGTCTAAATCACAGCAGCCCAGATTGCAGAGAAATGGTGATGGGAGAAAGGAAACAAGAAGATGGGCATATATTCCAGAGATCTAGACAACAACCCTTGTCTCCATTAAGAGTAGGTCTGTCTTAGGGGCAGCAGTTGTTCAGCTGAGCTATTTCATTATTCAATTGCTTCACCTGCATCACTTTTAAACATTAGTAGCAGTAGTATCTAGACCTTAAGCATTCAAGATGTAGAATTTTGTTTACAACTACTTTAATTCTGAAAGATATTTTTGCACTGTCTTACTGCACCATCATAAGTCATAGGGGTTGGTTTGTTTTTAAAGCTACMTGAGAACAGAATGATTTATGAAAGTGTAAGCTGAAAGAAATCCTGACTCCCCCCGCAAAAATGTAATAAAGATTATAGAATTAGAGCCACATATGAAGGGAAAATTGCAGTTGGTAGAAGGGAGAATATGCTAATGTCAAGTTGATTCATATTTGCATTTCTTAGGACTTTTTTTCAATGAAAGTAATTGATTTTGCAGAACATCAAGAGAACTAGTCCCTGAATTTAAGCTTTTCAACATGTTTGCTAATAGCTTGGTGCCTCTGATTGAAACAGGTTCAATCAAAAGTACACCAAGAGTAGAATAGGGCCCTTTTTCACTCCCTAAATAGGCCATCTATTATTTCTTGGAAGTAATTTTGTTTATATAATTATTAAAATAGATTGCCAGTATCTCTCTTCCTGCCTACACAAGCAGCCAGTTGTTTGATAACAATCAAACACATTCCGCTTTATTTTAACAGCCGTGGCATAGCAGCCGAACCAGTGTTCGTTGGATACTGTGCCCATGAAGCAAGAGGGACATAATTGCTGCAGCCTCTTCTTGTCAACAGCCTGAAGTGCCTCTGGGGATATGAATATGCACATGTGGTTTCTATTTGAATCAAGACTTTAAATTTTCACTTTTAAAATAAAATTACTTGACAGCCTTGGAGTAAAAATGTTAATTTTTAACCTTTCAAAAATTGTGATTCTTCACTCTGAAATCATGAAACGTGATGCTTTAGAGTTACTAGTTCCAGTTTCCTTACCCTCTAAGACTGAGGAAAATTAAAGCTAATACACCATTTAAATAAAGAGCAAACTATCTTTTTGTTCCAAGATATCACCTGTCATTTTTCTAGGTAATCAGGTAATTGCAATCCATAACAATTCAGAACCATTACAGCTTAATTCACTCATTCCTAGAGGTAAACAAACAAACAAATGGYTTCTCAACATACTGCAGGCTAGTAGGTAGGAATTACTGTCCTGGAAAAACTGCCTTTCTTGTATTTTTTGAAGTATCCCTTACACTTGCTGTACTGGGTTGAACCTTAGCTTGGTGCCAGGTACCCAGTAAGCTGCTCTATCCCTCCCCTTCACAATAGGATGGGGGAGAGAATAAGATGGAAAACAAACAGTGGATGAGATAAGGCAGTTTTATTGCAGTGAAAGAAATAAGCAAGAGTGTGTATGCATAAGCTAAGAAAAACGTCAGTCTCTGCTTCTCATCAGCAAGTGATTCTGGGACACCTCCTGGGAAGCGGGGCTGCAGCACATGTAATGGTTCCTCTGGGAAGAAGACATGGAAGAGTCACAACTGCCCCCTACCCTTCCTCTCTCCCTCAGCTTTATGTATCTGATGAGCTGACGTCATATGGTATGGAATATCCCTTTGGTTGATTTGCGTCTGCTGGCCTGGTTCTGTCCCCTCCCAGGATCTTACACACTCCCAACCTTTTGATGGGGGTAGGAATGTCAGAGGGACAGCGCTGCTCAGCAATAKMCAAAACACTGGTGTGTTATCAACACCTGTCCAGCTACTGATGCCAAGGCGCAGCACTGGGAGGGCTGTGAGCTTTACYTCAGTCAGACTCAATGCAGTCACCACCCCTTATTCCATACCATTTGCATCACACTTAGATCCTATATAATCTATAAATCTTCCAACTCTTCCATTATCTGTATTTCTCATTACCAGAATCCTTTCTTTCCCACACATAGAGCTTAAACTATGTTTTAAACTAYGGCCATACCAAACACAATTATTTTCATTAATTACTATCGCCTRTCCTTTCACATCCCCAGGTCTCCATTGCAGCAGGATGAAGGTCAGGATAGAAGTAGTACGCTTGATGATTGGGCACTGACACCATCCCAGCTCATCATCACTTTCTTCTTACTTACAAAATTCCTTCTTCATCAGTTCATGTCACTCCTGCTACTTTACCTCCTGCAATRTACAACTTACACCATAGATTATTCTTAGCCCATGGTTAAATCTCCCTAAGGCACACAGTGGATCTTGCCATCCTTTTGCATTACTCATCATGTACACCCAGGTCCTTGGGCAAAGGCAATCCCACAAATAGGTTTGCTTTTTCCCGTGGGGGAAGAAATCCACACTGACTTCCCCAGCCACTTCCCTGTGTGTAGCTGGGACCTCCTTCCACAGTGTCTAAAGGCTTAGTTTGGGCAGGACCAGGGCGGTTAGCAGATCTCTAGTGTTGACCAGCCAAGTGGTTTCTGCTAAGTTATTTAAGAATTATTTAAAACCACATTCAACATACAATCTTCACCTAGAATAACAAAAAAACAAATTAGACAGAGAAAAAAAATGTCCCACACCTGATTAAAAAAATATCATCACAACATAGAACAAAAGGACAAAATATACAAAATCCACCCCTGGATCACTCACTACAATTAGAACATAAAATTTCCCACTAACATTCTACTTAAAAAACATGGCTTAATACTTGTTTTGCCCATTATTTCTCCTAGTTAGCATCATTATCTCAAAGTCTTCATGACTGCCCACATTCTCCACCAAAARCTGTTGTTTTTTGACACTGGCTAAATGCCARGCACCCATGACAGCTGCTCACTCACTCTCCCCTGCCACAGCTGGGCAGAGAGGAAAAAATATTTAACAAAGGGTTCATRAGTTAAGAACAAGGAGAAAACACTCCAAGGGCAAAACAGTCACAAAGAGTTAYAAAGTGAATTTATTACTAACAGAGTCAGAGGAGGATTWTGAGAAGTAAAATAAGCCCTTAAAACACTGTTCTTTCCCCCACCTCTCCCTCCTTCTCCCAGGCAGCACAAGGAAAAGGGTGTGGGGATTTTGGTCAGTTCATCACCAAGATCTTCCTTTGCTCAGGGAGAGGAGTCCTTCCCCTGCWGCACCGTGGGGTCTCTCCACAGGACACAGCTCTCCGTGAGTCCTCCAGCATGGGCTCCAGTCTCAGGAGCAGCAGTTCCCCCAAAACTGCTGCAATGTGAGCTCCTCCCATGGGCAGACAGTGCTCCCCAAACTGCTGTGCCGTGGGTCACTCGTCCACGGGGGACAGTGCTCCAAGGACAGGCTGCTCCAGCCCGGCAGCAGCAGCCCCCTCTCTCTACCAGGACTGCCAGTGGAGCAGAGCCTCCTCCAGGCATCCACCCGCTCCGGCGTGGGCACCTCCCCATGGGCTGTGGATGGATCTCTGCATCCCCATGGGCCCCACGGGCTG
>NW_026623263.1:1230317-1295506 GCF_030028575.1 Malurus melanocephalus
CTCCTTCTCTACTGCCCTTGGTGTCTCCATCTTTGTTTCCCTCACACGTTCTCACCTCCTCCTCTTCTCCGGCTAGGGAAAAAAAAACTGCATGGCCCATTTTGTTTTGATTTCTTCTTTAGTATGTTATCACAGAGGCATAACCAACATCTCTAATTGGCCCAGCCTTGGCCAGCGGCATGGCCATTCTTCAGACTGGTTCTGCTGAACATGGTGGAAGCTTCCAGCATATTCTCATAGACACCATCTCTCTGGTCCACCTGCTAGCAAAAACCAGGCCAAACAAAACCAACACACTTGCTAAAGGAAACCTCGGTAGAAATTACACCCGGTCCTGAACTCTGGTTCATAATTGATTTCTACCTGTAAAAGAAGTAGTACTTAAAGCTGTAAACTGTAAAGTGTTTATTAACCATATCCTTTCATACAGCTGAAAACAAATCAAGATACAGAGTGTCAAAACGAAAATTATTTCAATGATAGACAAAAACGTTCACAAACTTTATTTACGAGATTAAGAAATAGTCCCAGTGGCACAATTAGGGTGGACTTAGAAATAAACACTACAAAGAGGATCACTCCTTATTACATATATCCCCAAGGTAAGAATTTGCAAAGAATTTGCAATAGTTTGTGGTTGCATCCCTGCTTGGCAATCACAAGGTTGTACCAGCTAAACAGTCTCTTGAACCTTCCTCCCTGAACAATTAAACAGCACTCTCTGTTCATACAACTGCTAACTCAGCATTTGCCACTCCCAGCTGGTTCCAGACTAACACACTGGTGTACTTTAACAGGAGGATGGTAAATACTGTTCCACAGAGTAAAGATCACACCAGCCCCATCCTCCTCTGAAGAAGTGCACTTTGTTCTTGACTGCTCAGGGCTTGATAACTGGCAAGCTCCAATGTGAAGGTTGCTGAGCCTGATGTTAGAGAACGCAGAACTGTTGAGTAGCCCTGGACAAAATGGAGAACACACATCACTCAGMTTAGGATAAAGGGAATATAAATTAGCATAGAAAGTTGCTCAGACCACAGAGAGAGAGAAAAAGTGTCAGAAGCATAGTRCTATGTACTAGTAAGTAAAGTTTTTCATATTACTGTATTAGAATTGCAATACATGCAAAAGTCAATAATAATCTTTTAAAAACTGTTCTCTGTAAAACCTGTTTTAGTAGTATTTACTATTTCTCTGACTTACAGTTGAGTACATGCTGGTTTAGCAATCTGAATTGGGCATTAAAAAAAATACTCAATTTTTGGGCATTCCTTTCTAACCTTCAATAATTAAAATCCAGTWAAAAAATCTGTGGTAAGTTTACTTATCCATAACAAAAGGAGAARTAAACTGAAGCCAAATTATTTTTATGCTTATAAAAAAGGTCAGTTTTACTACTAGTGAGGTAATCACGTACCATCATTTCTGCTAGTGGAACAGCAGCAACCACAACTCTGTTATCTTGACGAGACTGGATTTCCTGAATATTACCTCTACGCTGTGCAAGATCAGCAAGTGTTGCACTGAGATGATCTTCACTTACTGTGATTTCTAGGTTCATCAGAGGCTCCAGTATTTGTATACCAGCTTTTTTCAAAGCCTACGTGGAAAGGAAGTAAGTTATGCTGATGTGTTTTTATAGGTTTTTTAAAATAAAACTGACCTAAGTACTTACATCACTGAAGCA
Organism: Malurus melanocephalus; assembly: GCF_030028575.1. Taxonomy (NCBI): domain Eukaryota; kingdom Metazoa; phylum Chordata; class Aves; order Passeriformes; family Maluridae; genus Malurus; species Malurus melanocephalus. The sequence continues at coordinate 1,232,005 of NW_026623263.1, forward strand.
GTCTCTCAAATGCTCAACTTTCAAAATCTATACCCAGCAAGAGCATTACAAGGGCATGCAGAGAGGAACAATGACCAGATATTGATACACACATATTTTCCCAGCAATAATCATGCTACTCTTTGCTACAGCAGCTTACGTTTCACTGTACCTTTTGAACGCAGCGGGAGACACAGGCTGATACCATTGTGTGTGAGGTGTCTGGATGCACTGTCAGTGACTGTACTGTCACATCGATATCYTGAACTGGGAATCCAAGCAGAGGTCCTGAGCAGGGCCAGGGAGAAGAGACAAGAGAGGGAAAAAAAGAGAATTAATTTGAAGCTTCTCACTTTCCTCTTTGCTTTCTCCTTCCCTGTCCTGCCCCCAGGGGTGTGGCTACTGGTCACATTCCTTATTTTGAGGTTTCATCATTACCTAGCTTTGCCAAAAGATACAAAGGAGTGAAGACTCACACTTTCTTACTCTCTTCATCAAAAGCACAGATAATTTTCAGAACCAGAAGTTCCTGAATGTACTCMTTCATACAACTGTTGCCAAAAATGAAATTATTTTAAAATACATTAACAGTATCTAAAACTTTTTTGTTGAACAAGACCTCATTTGAAAATGTAGGGAAAGCTTGTTTAACTTGAAGGCAAAATAGTCTCCTTTTGAACACAATATGACCACAGCAATACCTGATACTAATCCATAACCAAAACTCCAAGGGTAACTCAATTCCTTAAAGGATGAACTAGTATYGCAGGCAGATTACCTCACTCCCACCCAGAACTCTCAATCAGAATAAACTGTATTAGACTGCATGAGGCCTGAACCACATCTGAGAAAAAAAAACAGATCACCTTTTTCTTACAGAGATCATGGGCAGGTGTTTTCATTTTTTTTAAAGCACCCAATGGCATTAATTTTGATTTTGATTAATATTGATTTTACTGTAAAGCAGAGTTTTCTGYTCACTTTAGACATCCTATTTTTAATCAAAAGTCAAGAATACTTTCAGTCTTTTGGAAAACACACACTTTGCAATTAGATAAAGCTTTTTATTGAAAATGGTAATGGATGTAGCATATTTGAAAACAAAAAAATGCATTCATAACAGTAGTAGAAGTGTAATACATGCTGGCCTATGAAATCATTTCTGTTACATCACTATGGTTTATGTGATGTCATCAAATAAATGCCTCATCTCTAATAACAGATTAAAAAATAAACTGAAAGAATTCCAAGCTCACKGTTGAGTGACTGAGAAGACATCAACTTTGAAAACAAACCAAAGGCATGCTGACTTCTATTCCTGGCATAGAGAAAAATGTGTCTCTTCATTTTTGTAGCTGAAGACATTTCATAGTTTTCCTTTGTACCTTATGTACATGTTAGTACATACAATCTTTTAGTTTCCAAGTTACCAAGCAGCTTCTCCTAGAATATTGCTTATTACAAAAATATTAGACCGGCATACCTGTCATAGCACTTCCTTTACCTTGAATGCATGAATTTGAGATTCCATTTTCTATAGGTCCTTGCAGTTCTTTAGGTAGTACTTCACTGACACTCTCAGCATAGTTGATAATGGGTTTTGTCCTTCCTTCTTCCCYTAACCTGGGCCTCACTTCTACCTCTGCAGTGACAAAGTGTCGTTTATCTCCTACTGTTCTGTCCAATATATCTGCAGGGGGATGAAAAAATAATACATAAAATTCATCTGGAAGTTACTCATATATTATTTAAAGTGAATCAAGCTRCAATATAACAAACAAGATGTTTCTTCCATTGACTCATTTTACCTGTAGCTTGGGCAGTATTTAAGATGGTTTCTCGGTATGCTATTTGAAGAGGTCCCAAATAAGTCTCAATTCCATATTCACGTTTGATTCGATCATGAATTATTTCTATGTGTAGTTCTCCCATGCCACAGAGGATAGTCTGTTGAGAAGATAATTAAGAGAGAAGTGGAAAAACAAGCAAAACTCAGATTTTAATACAAATCCTTTGAGCAAGGACTTGCATGCTTTAAATTGTCTCTTATGAATGCTTCTAATTCTGAGGACCATGATACTTTAAATTCTAAGGACCCTAGAGGAAAAAAACACTGCTTTTAGTCATCTGACATAAACACCATACAAGCGAGAGGGTAGTTACCGGTACTGACCACCATAAATAAGGTTATTTTACATAACTTTATAGACTACGTAATTTAACTTTTTAAGTACAAAATTGTCAGAAACATGCAGAGCATGGGGTGTATTTATGCTGTACAAGTATCATATGAACATTTAAAGTGTTCTTCCTCTTCAAGAAAATCTCAATATGCAAATGAGCTAACTAAGGTCTGTTCTTGACATTCTAAAATTATATTATGAGAAACAGAAGATTCATCTTACTTGTCCTGTGTCAGGATCTGGCTTCACTTTTAAACTTGGATCTTCACGCTGAAGGCAGCTCAATGCATTATCCAAATCTGTACAGAAATACCAAACTTTGTATTCATCAAAGTGAATTCAGTAATTTGATAATCACAGTCACTTTCCTCAAAACAAACAAAAGAACCCTAGAGGAACACAGATTCTGGCAGACAAAGTCAGACCAAATCACAAGTAACCTGCAACTTCTGATTTTCTACCACAAATTAACTGTGCTACAGAGTGCTTTAATTCAATTATTAAACATACTATTTTCAGAGTGATATTTTGAGCTTGTATGAAGACAGACTTGGACTTTCAGATTATTCACTAAGTCAGCATATCTACCTTACAGCCTTTCGGGAAAAAAACCAACAAATACAAGCAAACGAAAACATGCAAACACCATAAAATCAGTAACACCTTACAACCCAATGGCTCAGCCTGCAGACATGTTGCTCCAAACCTATGTTTTATGCTACTCCATTCAACCTCAGTGGACTGGTACTTATCCCTCCTCCTCTTCACCCCCAAACAAGCTCAGTTTTATCAGAACAAAGATACAGAATTTAAAGGGTATTTCCAAAAASAATCAAATAACCAAGCCCTCTGGCACAGATCACTGGATTACAGGTCATACTGCATGGATAAACCCTAACTAGACACACAGAAATTCTTGGTATGTGAGACTTTACTGAATAAAACTGAGAGTGCCAACTGAAACACACACACAAACACCCAGTTCAAGGTCATTTCTGCTCAGGACACTATGTACAGCAACCAGTGTGACTGCAGCAAAACTCAGAATGAGTGCCTCCATATCTTATTTCTAAATCACTACTTTTCTAGACACAAAACCAGAAAAGTATTAGTACCGATAGTGCTTGACATAGTAATAGCAAACGACATGGACAACCATTACCTAAAGTAATCAGTGCAAAACACCAGAAAGAGCCATACCAGATCACCTACTCTTAAATTTGTATAACTCACTCATCCAGCTTGGTGGATGCATTTTACCTTGTTGTCTGGCCATTGAAGGAGGTTCAATGGTGCAGAAGAAGACAGGCTCAGGGATCTCAACACCTGCCAGCAGAAGACTGTCTACACCACTCACAGACCTCTTCTTCTCCCCAGCATCCCTTCCTGCTCGGCGTGCTGCAGCAAYAGCTGAAGCCTTTGATGACACTATGGTATCTCCAGTGGCACTCTACAGATCAAYAGAAAAAGTGATGTCAAAAAAATCCAAGCAAAAACCCCCAAACACAAAATGTATGCTAAAGCTGGTTACATTACAAAACTGTGTCCAAATGAGACTCATGCAGCCTATTCAGACTGTAAGAAATTAATTAAAAGAGAAGAAAGCATGAAACAAACTTAWTGGAACTTAAAACTATGGCTTTTGGGTAACTGGTTTGGGACATCATTATCCCCACAGGGATGTCTCTTTGTGGCACTACACTGTATTTTAAGAGTTACAGTATTAATATAAGCTCAAACCCTAACAYCTTCAGTGTTCAGTCCTTTCCAATCAGCCCTGCAGTTTCCAGGCCAATTACTGATATTCATACACTGTGGCATTTAAGTTTAGGAGGAAGTACATCTAAATGCACTTCAAATAAAGCAAGTTTACATACGTCACCATTATCAAGAACCCATTTGCGATACAGTATCATAGAAATAGAAAGCACACTACTGAAACAAGCTCCCTTACAGTATCAGTATTTTTCATTACCTGTTTTAACCCAACAGTCAGGGCAATGTTGCCAGGCATTAGTGATGGTATTTCAATTTGTTGGTCAGCAAAAGGCAGGAGCAGTCGGCTCATTCTCTCTCTAAAAATTAAATTCTCTGTTATTCGGGTTTTTAACAGACATTCCAAGGCCACATTGAACCACACATCTAAGTTACTCACGTGCAGCTTTTGTTAATATTATATACAGCTGACTGAGGTTTCAATGAACCTGAGTAAACACGAACAAAAACTAATGGTCCACGACATTTGTCATGAAGAACTTTGAATGCCAGGGCACATAGGTCATCCTTGTACCACTGTCTGCAAAATAAAAGGCACAACAAAAAACATACTTGCAGAATTAATCCACTCAAAACTCGCATTTACCTAAATTCCACTAATTTAAGAGGTGATATATTTCTTACTGTAATATTAATGGAGGCAGATTTTCAAAAATCATCATTTGTACTGTAAAGAATTAATCTAAGCAATTTCAGCTCCAATAAGACATGCAAGGTGTCACATCATTCAGTCAATACTAAATAAGATCCCTAGACCACATTTTTGTAAAATGAGACTGTCCTCAGATTGAAAAAAGACTTAAGAACTCTGAAGTGCAAGTTTGACAAGTGGAGATAATTGCATCCAATTCTAGTAGCACTGATCAAAATAGGTTCAGTACTCAAATATTTCTATCTACACATCTCTCCTGTTATTTAATACCTAAAAAGGGTAAACAATTATAAAGAATATGAATGCTTTGTCAATATTTTTTCATTTTCTCCTTTTGTGTTTTCCTACTTATTTTTCCTTCTTCTTTTCTGAATCTCCTTCTCTACCTGTACTTACAGAAACTCATATGAACGCTCATTGGGTGCTGGCAAGTACAGAGTAATAGCATCCAGTAATGGCTGCACCCCTTTGTTCTTCAGTGCACTGCCACASAGGACAGGGACAGCCTTCTGAGCTAGCGTGATTCTGCGGATGGCAGACTGCAACTGCAAAAAAAGAATTATTTTCTGTTAACACATGAACTACAATTCAGCCTTAAGTTACATTCCAGCTATCAGATTCTGCCAACTAACCCCTTAAAAGCTAATATATATATTTGTAAATACATCATTCATTCAAATTCCTTTCACTGCTTTGAACAAGCTCCAAATTATAAACCCAAAAATTTAGATGCTAAACAAGAAAACATTTCATACAGATCTGCTGCTGTTCTTGTTGTAACAGTCCTTTTAATTCAGTACCTCACTGCTTTCAACATGCAGTGTCTAAAGATCCAACCACTCCAAAGTAGTTGAGATGCTGCAGTGGTAAGAGAATCAGCTCTGTGACAAACTGTATTGAGTCTACCTGGAAGTTCCATTYACCTTTCCCTAAGCTCCTCTGCACAGTCAAACTTTCAAAAAACAGAACACCCCATCTTCCTGAACAAATGCAACTTTTAAAATCATGCATAGCATGCCTAAGAATCACAGCGCATTCTTATAAAATTCATATTAAGTCTGAATACATTGTGTTCTAAATCCACACTACTATTAATTCACTACAGAAGCTGGAGTGATCTTTCTTTTGTTGATAACTTCAAAATCATAACTTGCATGTGCCAAAAAAAGAATAACCCAAAACCTCAGAATAACAGCTAGCAAGCACCTGTAAATGCAAAAAAGTACCTTGTCAGCTGGTATTGAGTCAAAATTCTCACTATGTTCCCCTAGAAYCAGTTCAGCAAATTCATCATCCAGATCTGCAACCTTTAACAGAATAGTTCTTTATTATTTGGCATAGAGCGGTTTGACAAGTCACAAATCTTACTTATTTAGGATATACAACTAAACAGAGCAGGAACAAAGCCTTTAAAGACATCAGCAATTATAAACTCAAATCACATAAAATTACAGAAATGAAGGTTTCAAGAGAGGATAGAGGGGAAAAAGTCATTAAAATCTACATAAAAAGCTGCTGACAAGCAAAACATCAGTGGGAGAGAGAGTGCTTGTACTTCTCCCTGAAATGGGAAAAAACCTCCAGCCATACAGTGACAGACATGAAGGGTATTGTTGATGTACTTCAGTCCTGCAAACACAGTGAAATCTGAAGCAAGCAGCAAGTAGCCTTTGCAAGGCAACACCTGGAGAACAGAGACAAGCATCATTTTGACATTCTTCATGTCAAAGAGTTGTAGGTCCAAGAGCACATCTCTGTTTTCAAACTGGACCAGTTAGCTTGGCCTGTAACTTAACTCCTTAAAACTTATCTCACATAGACCCCTGCACTGCCACGGACTCAGGACACCCAAATATAGGAAGGCACTTTGCCCCTGCTATTAGCTACAACACCAATTGGGCAAATTCTAAAATAAACCCTTGATAAGTTATTTGAAGTCTAATCAAGTTAATAGTTAGAACGGAAGAAATAAAGGAAATAGATCATTTAATTAAGTGAAAGTGAAGTGTGTAAAAGGGCCAGTATTTAAAAGACTGTATTTTACCATGTTTCTGATAAGGAGTGTTAACGGTATAGAAAGCGTTTCAAAAACTCTTTTACAAACATAGTTAWCTCAATTATCCACCCCTTCCTCCTCCAGGAAAGGCTCAGAAAACAAAGGGAAAAAACCAACAGTGTTCTTACAAACCTTTCTATTTGACAATATAATTATTAAGATAAAAGGCCGAGTAATAGTACTGCCATTTAAAACCTAGTAAGTTGAAAACCAGACTGTGTATGTATTCTACTGAACTCAGAGCAATATAATACAGATCTTTACAATTTCAAAGGAAATAGAAAGCTAGTATCACCTGTTTATGCACTTGAACAATGTTATTCAAAGTTGTGGAAGGCAGCSCTTCCATTTAAAAAAGACTGATTTACGATTGGATTGAGCTACCTCTAACACAGTATTTAGTGCCATTTCGACCAGCCTGCAACATCCCATCCAGCTTCTAGCTGTCAAGAGTATGGATACCCTGCAGGTTCCAAGTCACATCAGGCCTTGTGTAAACGTACCAAAATACCTTCCGGCATTTAACAAGCACTGTCTGCTTTTTGCTTCCCCAGGACAAAAGAGACTGACAAATCGTAGGAACTCCTGTGGAAAACCACCATTAGGGCTGGAGTGCAGCTCAAAGCCCAGAGAGAAGGGTTTGTCTAGCTTGAAGAGGCTAAAGCAGGATGCAAATAGTCTCTTTCTATTTGAAATASTGTTAGTGGGCCTGCTTCAAGAAAAAGAGAGCAAGATTCTCCTCAGAGGTACACAGGGAAAGGACCAGCATGGCTGTCTCAGCTTGCATCACAGTAAATTCCCCTTGGACATACAGAAATCTCTATGCAAGCACTAGGACAGGCTGTGCATAGAGAATCATCATCCTTTGACTTGACAATTGAACTGAACAAATCGACCTAATGCTTGAGTTAGCCCCTGATTTGAGCAGGTCACTTAACCAGACATATCTGGAGAACCCTTTCAGCCTCTTTTTCCTACCGTTCTAAGTAATGGTTTTAGATACATTATGTATTTACTTTAGAACTTTACTTGTTCTATTAAGGTATTTCTTGCATCCTGGACTTCTTGGAACAGGTTTGGATCATCAGTCTCCAGGAGCAGCTTTCGCTCAAAATTTTTTCCATCATCCAAATCAGAAGTAGGCTTCCAAATTATTTGCTCYTTAGTCACAACATCAACCAGTCCTCTGAAGGTCTTGGCTTCCCCAATGGGCACCTGCAAATAGAATGGAGACTTTAGATAGCTGCAAAAAATCAAGAAAGAAGTTCCACTCAAAGAAAAGAAACAAGCATTTAATTTCTAAGCTTACCTGTAACAGCAAAGGTTTTGTCTTCAACTTTTGTTTGATGCTCTCAACAGAATAGGCAAAACTACAGGGAAAAAAATGTACTGTTACACAAAACTTTGACATTAGTAAAATAGGTTCACCATTCCTTATTTACTGCAAAAATTACTTCTATAATTACACAAGAATATGCATTCGCAGCATCAAAGAAATATATAGTAAGTATATATATTAATATATAGTAAGTATATATATTATGTTACATATAGAATATAATTGGGTTACTCAGTGCTTAACAAGAAAATGCTACACATTATCCTATAAGGTTTTTTGCAATGATTAAAATAACTGCTTAAATACCTTGCCCTGTTTTTGTCCATCTTGTTTAAAAAGCAAATTCGGGGTATCTGGTGTTTGTCTGCTTGTCTCCAGACGGTCAGAGTTTGTGCCTAAAGCAAAACACAAAATGGAAACATTAGTGTCAATAGCTGAACTATATGTTCCCTAACACCACTGAAAGTCTGAGTTCAGATTAGAGAAGGGAACTGTGCTGAGTGTGCTGTGACAATGCCATATCTAGCAGCACATAAGAACTCCACAAGCAGCTTTGTCTCATGTCATCTCTCAGCAACTGTAATTTCCTTTCCTGCACTAAGGGCATGCAGGCATACTGGTAAGGGAATATGGAGAGAAACAAACCATTACAGGGGGCATATGCAGGAAAAACTCAGTAATGTAGCGACTTTGGGCTTTATTGCCTAATTACTTAAGCACACACAGGCAGGCATTTCTGTGGCTACAAATACAAGGGTAAAAACTACTGTATTTTTTATAGTAATTTGTGCACTGCTAAGCTATTTATCATATCTATTTTTATCTGAAAGTTAGAGCAAGTGTATAGAAAAATCAGATTCAAAAACAGTCTCTTACCACCACATGGAATAATGCAAGGATTTGCTAGAGTTTCAGAAAAAAAAAGCAGATCTAATTGTTTTGTTGCTGGCGGTGGAGACTATTACTCAGTTCAGGTTCATATTTAATTGCATCTAAATACTTTCCAATAACAAGTCAAATAATCTGACTTAGAGTGACTAAGAGTTCTCTCATCCCTCATCCAGGAAAAAGAGAGATTAAAGAGAGATTTCACATATCACTTTTCTACAGGATCGAACTACTGAAACATCTCATGCTATAAAAAGTTAAATTCTAGCCAATCTACACCTTTTCTGCACTATGTTAAGAAAGTCATAGTGACATTTCAGCCCATGCAGAGAATAAACCTGGCTGAAAAGTACCTATTTTCTACATGAAACCTGAAAATGAGAAATGGACAAATATTTCTTTCAATTTGTGGAGCTAGTCAGATGTATTCACCTCAATCAACATTTGTAAAAGACAACAACAAAGCAACAAAAACACCATAAACTTCTAGCAGTAATATCACTTAATTGCTACTTATTACCATTGAAATTCCTGTGCACTACAGGATTTAAAATTAAATGCTCAGCTTCCTGAAGCTGAATCTCGATAAAAGCATCAAGAGAGATAATACAGCACAAAATCCCTGTACATTATTTCAGTCTGATTTAAGTCATTAGATAATACAGCGCAAAACCCCTGTACATTATTTCAGTCTGATTTAAGGCAGTAGAGGCTGTGGGAAAATGACTGCGGGCAACTGAAGGTGAAATCAGAGAAAACCAGGATGGTACATTCACACTCTAACAGAATTTATAACAATGTGGAAATTACAAGGTGAAATGCAGTTGCTACTCCCCACAGGATGTGGTCAGCATGCCCGACTTCCCACACACAATACACGTTGAGGGGGACTAAACAGAGGGTGGAGCAGAGTGGAGACACTGTGTCCAGGCTCTGCCGAAATCCTTGCAAGAGGGGGAACTCAGTGGTACCTTGTAGCTGATAAGCCACATAGCAACTGTCAATCAATGGAGAAAAAACAAGATTTCTTGCTGCTGAACCAGCAACCGTGGCAAGATCACAGACATACAGCTCCATCTTAAAGGTCACCTCAGATRCTATACTGACATTACCCACCTCCAYGGTACGACCACCCCCCACTGAACATGATGCATGACCACAGTCACTCAAGCTGCACCTAAACACAAAAGTAGTATAAAAGTCAATTAAGAATGGGGAGTAGTTAGAAATTTCTGAGAACTTCTRGGATCAGTCCACGGGGTGAACTTGTCTTCTCTCCCACAGCGACACCTATTGGTTAAGAACTACTCTATGCACACTGAAGGACCAGACTACACGAGCTTTGGTTAGGGATTACAGCTGGTTAGTATATGGCTTTGAATACATTTTTGCAGCCAGATGCTATCACCAGCAGTCTTCAAACCTTAACCTGTCACAGTTGATTATATTAATGAGGAGTGTTATTGCATAAACCATTTAAGTCTGAGTCCTTCAAGGGTGCAAACAATTGCGGGCAGAAAGTAAACATACTTGGCTGTGGAAGCCCAGGAGGGGGTCTTTTTATGCTGTTGGCATGTGTCCCTGGATCTTTCCAGAGGCACCACCAGATCAATTAGCGACCCCCCAGGAGGGAGTCTTTCTGTTAGCGTATGACTCTGAACAAGGAGGCTGAACCACACTCTGATCCAGTGAATTGTACTGCAAAGGGTCCCCAGGTCCCCATAATGGGATGCTGACAGACGGATTGGGCACAAGGATCTCATCTTTCCTGGAGRACTGGCAGACTAATCAAACTCAAAGGATTTAAGAAAATCTCGCCCCTTTCCATGACAGACTGCACACACACACACAAAATCTAACTTTTTTGATTGACCTTGATTTTACCTCAACACCAGCTGATGCATCAAACACTGCTACTGCTCCATCCAGAACTCTCAAACAACGCTCAACTTCCACTGTAAAGTCCACATGACCTGAAAAACAAATTTCCTTTTATACCGTCATAATTCAAACAGTCAATATCAACAGGTCATTACACATTTAAACTTTTATTTTCTTTCTAATTATGTCAAAATAACATTTTCTTTACTTGCAGGGAAATACATCTATCAGTTTTTGAAATAAACCAAATTATTATGATGCAATCCCAGAACTGAGAACAATTTAATGTGGAAACAGCTGAGCTCACTTCATAAAAGCTAGGTTTGCCATCAGCAAACAATAATTATCCAAAGCTGAACAGAGCTTAGTATAGGCATTTTTACTGATGCAATTAAGCCAATTAAATTTTATTTCATATTTAAGATAAAGACACTCTGTGACAGTCCACCTCACCCATTCTCTTTTAATAACGTGAGTACTGCTAAAGAGCAGTACCTGGGGTGTCAATCAGATTGATTCTGTAGTCCTTCCAGTCAAATGTAACAGCAGCAGACTGAATGGTAATACCACGTTCTCGCTCTTGTGCCATAAAATCTGTCACTGTGTCCCCATCATCAACATCTATAAACAGGAAGCAGAACAGGGTAGGTAAACAATTCAAAGTCTGAAACTGTGTTTGAATACAAATGTCAAGAGAGAGTGAAATACTGTCCCTCTTACATATATCTATCTATGTATAAGCTATGAAAATTAGCCTTTTTAAAAACACTGTAATGTCAGGTAATCTACCCAGGCTCCTTTGCAAGGAATAAGTGCTCTGCAAGTGAARTGAAAGATGAGCATTTCCTTTTTATTGCTCTTAATCCTAAAAACTAAACAAAGTCCAAAATAACGCAAAAAACTACAGCTTTGGAAAACCTTGCTGCATTCACTGTGTGGAATGTGACCGACACTTTAAAACCCGGTAATCAAAATTAAGTCARAACTGAAGTACAAACAAGCAAACCTCTAAGAGGTTGGGTTTTGCCTAATTTTTAATTAAAAAATCCCAGTTCCACAGTTTTAAATTAGCAGGATCCCAAGTTCAACCATTTCACAAGCCTAACATTTTCTATCAGTCATACACAGTAGAGAACAGGGTATAAAATTTAAAAGGTCAAAAAGAAACACAAACAAACGCTGTTGTGACCATTTCAATCTTGAACAATTCTATTAAAGTCAGTGTAGCAAGGAATGCTTCCTGGGCTATGGCTTTCAAAAGAAATGGATACTTTTTATTTCTCTGGTTTCTTCASGGGTCAAAAGAGAACTCAACAAACTGCTTAACCAGAATGACCAATGAGAAACCAGTAAAATAAGGAGATTTTCAAATGTCAAAAAAACCACAATGTGCTATAAGAAAAATATGATCCTGTCATGTCTCAAAGCCTCGGAACACAAAGGAACATGCATTAAAATTCAATTAAATTGTAGCACAACTTTGGAACAACTGCCTTCTACATCCAACAGCAACTGTACTGCCTGCATTGTACACAATTCAAATTCTTAAACCTACTGAAATACAAGAAGTATTTCTAACCTCCAAGTGCTCTTATATAGCCAGAATAATACAGMATTCTCTCTGTTGTCGTAGTTTTGCCTGCATCAATGTGAGCCATAATGCCTATGTTTCGGATTCTGCATAAAAGGAGAACATTATGGTTAGTGTGGCAATTTTTTAGTCATGCGATATTCTTATTTGCATAAAAACCTAATTTTCCCCAAGAACAGCATGCCAGATTAATAGCACCTTTCCTCTGCTATATATCTGATATGGAGTATATTCTAACACTGAAGGATGTTAGCAATTGATAGGATGGATTTTCTTCAAATAAGCAGTACTGAACCGTGCTGCAAGAGGTTTCCGAGCTCCACTTCAGGGAAGGTCTCTTCTTGAGCTCCTTCTCACCCATCTGCCCTCCTCACAAATAGAAACAGCCCATCCCCCTCTCTTGTCCATCCCAACCCCTGAGAGCTGGTGCCTAAAACAATCTATTGCATATTTATGACCCAAAYAGAGCACCCAAGTTCCCATGAAGCTGCCCTTGATCCAGTTCAGCCTACTCTTCCTTTCCGAAGCACCTCACCAGTGGCTTCCAGAACTGCTTCACTTGCTCTGTGCAGCACAGGCTAGTGACGAGTGCCCATGTTCACCATCAATGCTGGCTTGACCTCACCCTCAGGTACACCCTACCCTCAGGAGCCATCCAAGGGAACTTCAGCCCCAAGACATCTCTTTGGCAGCTTGGCCGCTAATTGCCTTGCCCTCATTTAAGTAGCAGAGTGCTCCCATGAAGCCTAATAGCCTAAATTTTGCCTAATAGCCCAATTTTGGTCATGATGGTGTAAACAAGACACAACCCACCAATATGCCACTAACAAGCACTCTATATTGAAATGTCACAAGGGTAAAGCTAAGCAAGTACAAACTGTAAATTAAACATGCTGATGTGACAGGCATAACAACAACCTATGACTTGTTATCACATCAACCACTCTGACTGCAGTTACATCTGAACAATTAGCTRGATTGATGTACCTGGATATATGAGGATTAATGACAGAATGCAGAGACTTAACATCTCCTGGAAACAAACAAAATGAAACAACAGCTTCTCAGACAGAACCCAGTGGAGAAATACACTTAAGAAAACTTCTAAAAACCGTTATTAAAAGAACAGAGGATTCAGAGCCACAATTCATGACAATCTGTAATCTCTACTACCTCAAATTTCTAAAGATATGTATTTAAATAAACCTCTCCCAAAAACAATTCAAACTCTTAAAAAGCTGTAATTTAGAAACACCAGGAAAAAGCCAACCCAGAAAAGTATCATCAGCACAGTAATATTTTACTCTGCAGAAGCATACCTCAGTTCAAGAYAACTGTAATGGTGACAATTCATTTGAACTGGTGATTAGATAACAAACTTGAGAAGTTATTTCTCCTTTAAGCCTTGAAGCTATACAGCGTAATTCTCATGGATAAAAGACAAGCTGACCTGTGTTGAGAAAATACGGGACTGGGAAGTTTTAAATACTGTTTTYTTGCAGGATATATTCTTTCTCACACTATTTAGTTGAAAAATAAGTTGTCAAAGTAATATTTTTATTAAACTAACCCAAATTCAGTTATTCAAGCGATTGAAGTTGTGTTTCAGGAACTCTCATAGTACTTTAATTCAGCTTTGATAGGCAAAACAGAATTCAACAATATTTAAGCCAGCATTCCTTCACCATCTATGGATTATCAGTCTCACCAGAGAGACATAAAAGAGGCATCTTACAGGAATCTTTAATGAGGGGTTCCAGCACACTTCATAACCAACCAGACTTTTTATAATATGTACCTTTTCTTATTATTGTTTTCTAAAGGTTTTTACCATGAATCTACTGAGAAAAAAGCAGCAACACAACAATTTTTCAGTCCTTGAGCTGTTTAACTGCTCTATTTATGCTTCATGCACTAAATTCTATCAAGAATGACCAAAAGAACACAATAAAACAGAACGTATTCAGGAAGAATTTTTTAAAAAATTCTTATTCACTTAAAAATTCTTACTATTAAGCAAACATTAATATATACCTGGTGGAGAACTGAAATTTCTTAGACTGCAGTTTTGCTGTGTCACATTCACGACCTTCATTTTTGTCTTTCTGAAATACGTGTACTTGAAAGAAAAAAGAATTGCATAGAATACAACTACTTACTTTCTAGCTACATTTTTGCCAGGTGTAGAAAAATTAATTAAAAAAAAAAAAACATCTACAGAAACAGATACTGTTGTCAGGTATTTACATAAGCTCATAAGCATTACCAGCAACATGGAAGCAGATGCTTGAAGATGATGCCCACATCAAACCCCCGAKGTTTAAATCAAATTCAATCCCAGTAATACTGGGATAAATAATAAAAATTCTATAATAATAAAAACAAAGTAATAATAATAGAAATAATAAAAAATCTATGGCAGCATCAAAATATTTTGTCACAGGATTTTTAATATGTCTAATTACTTGTAATAATTTGTAAATAATTTAACAATCACTAGTCAATAAATTTATACAAAAATCATAAATTCAACTTCCTAGTTCTGAAGCCCTATTCCAACATATAAGTATGTATTACCCCGAGGCCAACTTTTAAAGACAAAAAAAACTCAAACAAAAACCAACACCACAACTGAAGAAGYTTACTCAGAAAAGCCCAAGTCTTTCCTTTGCACACAAAGTACCAAGATTGAAAGAAAGTTACCTTATTGCACAAACTTGATGACTTCAGTGCATTCACCAAAAATTTCCCCATAATTCTCAACATTCTGGCTCCTGTGCTTAAAGCGGTTCCCTGGTAAAGTAAATAAATACTGTACAAAACGTTTATGACAGGAAACAGGTTAACTGTTCTTTTGACATAACTCAATAACAAAACTTTGTTCTTTTTGATTGGAAATCAGATTAACATCTTTCAGGTTACTGCTTTGCAGATATCAGTGTCAGATCTGTAATAATAATGCTACTAAGCCTTAAGAACGCAGCATAAATGCATACCCACAAACATTAAAAACATTTCTCATGAAATTAATATATTTCTCAAGGAAACAGTACAGCAGAATAATGAAAATCAAGAGTTTACACTCACTCTCAGATAAGCTCTAGAGCATCGATTCCTGGTCAGCAAAACACAAATGGCTTTCCTAGTCCTGAAGGAGGAAGGACTGCAAGACAAAGTACCTATTTAGGACAGAAACAGAAAATATTAAGTACCATGACCTTTCAAGTATAGCCAAAAAAAAAACCACTGCAATATAAAGACTAAGTGTAGCAGCTTCAAAAGCATTCCTAGATGGCTGCTGGTTATTCAAGAGACGTACTGTCCAGCTCCCCTGTCTTTATGCTTCGTGGTGGTTTCACAGTGAAGGGCAGGAGGCTCAGCGCACTCGCTCACCTGCAGCCCCTCATTCTGGAGGTGCGGCCGCACTCCGCTGACCAGGGGGACAGGACGGGCACAGTGCCTTCACCGAGTGCCACCAGGGGCCGATCCCCGGTGACGCTCCGCAAAGCCACACCGCCTTCCCCGCCGCGTTASGAACGCCTGGGATTGTCCCTGCGGCTCTGGGTCACCTCCCGGCCCCCGGACCTTCCTCACGGCCCAGCCCGGACCGTGCGGCCCTGCCCTTCCCGCACAGCCGCAGGAAAGCAATCGCCTGTTCCCTTCCCCCGCTGCTTCACCTCCCTCCCGCGTTCCGTTCCCCCACTCCAGCCTGACAGACCAGGCGGCAAAAAGCGCCTCTTTGGCCTCTCCCGCCCCGTTTCTCCCGTCTCTCTGRCCTCCCTAAGACCAGCGCAAAGCTCTGGGAAGGCGCAGACGGCGCCTCTGCTCGGGGTGGAACCAAAGGAGCGCAGGGAGAGTTTCCAGCCGGGCCCGGATCCCAAGAGGCCCGCCCTTTCCGGCGCGGAGGAGGCCGCGGGGCTGCCGACATGGTGAGAGCCGGGGCAGCGGGGTGCGGGGCTGGGGACTCGGGACGCGGTGCCGGGGCGGCTGGATGCGCACAGCGGGGCAGGGGCGGGCCGGGGGGGCTGCGGGGAAGGTGCCGCCGTCGGGCCGCCGCTTCTCCGCGTGTGGCGGGGGGCGCCGTCCGCGCATGGCGGGCTCGTGTGGCCGCTGACCGCGCTGCCGCTGTGCCCACAGCCGCAGAACGAGCACATCGAGCTCCACCGCAAGCGCTATGGCTACCGGCTGGACTACCACGAGAAGCGGAGGAAGAAAGAGGGCCGCGAGGCTCATGAGCGTTCCCGCAAGGCCAAGAAGATGATCGGGCTGAAGGCGAAGCTGTACCATAAGCAGCGGCATGCCGAGAAAATACAGATGAAGAAGACGTGAGTGTCTGCCTCTTCTCTAATGCTGTACTGTCATCCTTGAAGGATGAGACGAGATGTTGTTATAAAAAGAGCTCGTTATTACTTGGGTTACATGTCTTAAATGTCGCTCAGGCTGTGGGAGAAAGGGGCTTTGCCGCAGCAAACACATTTCAGACTTTCTCTCTAGTCAGTGAATGTTAACAATTGCGCYGCGGAAAGTACTCCTGAGAAAAGTGTTGACGAGCAGTAACAGTGACTAATATGACAAAAAAAGGAAGTGTGTTTCCTTGGAGGTTTTCTGTCAGCTGCTGGGTTAGTGTACCACGAGCAGCAGGCATTTTTTTAATGGTTAATAGAAAAGATACAGTAGCATGCACAGTATTTGAAGAGGTGAGGCCTGTCTTCAAGGATGAATAACACTGTCAAGCATAGACAGAAGCATTTTTCTGCATTAYATGATGTCCAGAAATTGAAATCCAAGCTGTTAACAGTCTCATTAATTGCTAATTAATTGCATACCTGTCCACTGTGGGTTTTTTGTTGGTTTCAAAGTTATTTTCCTCTGCTGCTTTTAAAGGTAATGGGTTTATTAACTAGTTTGTGGGTCTTTTCTTACCCTCMCTAAACAGCCTCAAAATTAACAAAACTTGGCCCCTTTTACAAACTCACATTTCTCACGTATGTAAGTATTGTCATCAAATCTCAGAAGAGGAGTGGAATGTTAATTTTTGTCAGCGGAGAGGAAGGCTGTTTGCTTTAGGTCACTCAGAAATTCCTTGCACGTCTTGTGTTCCTGTGCTGGTAGAAGTGACAACTTTAAGTGAAGTTAGTAGTTTTCCTTGAAAACTTATTAGGATTATTTCTTAAATAGAAATACATAATTTTTTACAAGTATCTCTTAGAAGAAAAATCTGAGCAGGCACAGGCTACATTAAAAGGTTATGTCTAAAAATTACGTTTTTTATTGTGCTGTTATTATTGGTTTTGTTTCTTTGCAGCATTAAAATGCATGAGAAGAGAAACACAAAGCAGAAGAGTGATGAAAAAACACCCAAAGGAGCTGTACCAGCATACCTGCTGGACAGAGAAGGCCAGTCCCGGGCTAAGGTCCTCTCTAACATGATCAAACAAAAAAGAAAAGAAAAAGCTGTAAGTAAATATATCAAAGTTACGATACCTACAATTATGYGTGACAATGTCCACTTCTAGTGTTACTGATGCTTCAGTTACCTAACAGTCTACAAGCAAAGACTAATTAAAGCATGAAGCCTTGAGCTGAACAGTTTAGGACAATGTGAGCATAGGCAGGATCTGGATTTTTCTAACCTAGGTGCTCATTAAAGTAGGTGGCTATGAGTTGCATAACAAGTATGGTCTGTGCTTAACAGATACTTAATTTCATGCTTTGGTTTTTCCTGTTTCTTTTAGCTATGTGGAATGTAAGAATATGACCTCTTTTTGTTTTACCCTCCTTCTAGGGGAAATGGGAGGTTCCTGTGCCAAAGGTTCGTGCACAAGGAGAAACAGAAGTTTTAAAGGTGATTCGAACAGGAAAGAGGAAGAAGAAGGCATGGAAGAGGATGGTTACAAAAGTTTGTTTTGTTGGAGATGGCTTTACTAGGAAGCCTCCTAAGTACGAGCGATTCATTCGACCAATGGTAATGTTTTTGAGCTTTTAAGATCAATTAAGTAATAATTCTTTTGATTTACTGTGTTAATTTTCTGTAGTGAGGAAACTTTATTGTATGATAATGCACTTGATCACTACTTAATGTAGAACGTTCTTGTTAATTCCTTGYAAAAATACAAACTTCTAATAGCATGAGGGTAGGGAGAGCCCTTTGCAGTCACAGTCTGTGTTGAAATATCTGCTTTTATTTCAGTAACTCAGATGATGCCAGTAAGTTAAAGCTACAAGCTCACAAATTAGCATGGGAAAGTTTTTATCAAAATTATTTTGAATAGCTTTTAAAGTTGGAGTTGTCTTTTTCAAACTGCTATCATTCTCTCAGCTGCAGAAGCCCACTCTGCTCAGGGACTCTGGAACTTCCTCCTTTTGGCTTAAGTAAGCTTGAAGCACAGTTGTGACTGTATGYAGGGGAAAAGCTGTGCTTCCAGCCCAACCTTTACTTACCAATCTGCAGGAACACTGCCTGGCCTCTTATCAGCCTGGCAGTGCACAGGAGGAAAAGCTATCAGACATACAGTGTTTTTTTTATATAGATACCTATTCCCATTCCCTCACAGGAATCAATAGTCACTGTGCAGGCTGCTGTTGGATTGTAGTTCTTTACTAGTTTGATGGCCTTACACAGCAGCCTTGGAAAGGTTTTAATTGGCACAGAAAAATTTATGGTACACAATGATGAAGTAACTTCTGCAAAGTGCAGGTCACTAGATAAAAAGTGCCATAGGAGATGGGCATTTCATATTTTGGCATGCTTTCTTCATGGAACAGAAGCTGTCCAATGTAACAGGTATTACTGTTGGCCTACTACTAAAAATTTACATGCTGAAAATATATATAGAAAGCTTTATCTTGTCATCAGTCAGGTTTTAAAATAAATCTGGCAGTCCATAGTAGACAGATAGCATTCTGTATTCTAAGTKGTTTCATTCTTCCCAATCTCTCTAAACATGTAAACCTAAGGACATGATTCTCAAAGTGTTTAACTAGTTCAGTTATGAGAGCTGAAAGTAAGTGTTAACTCATTCTAACACTTTACGCAACAGGGCTTACGTTTCAAGAAGGCTCATGTAACACATCCGGAACTTAAAGCTACTTTTTGCCTACCTATCCTTGGTGTAAAAAAGAATCCATCATCTCCTTTGTATACGCAACTGGGAGTAATTACCAAGGGTACTGTCATTGAGGTGAACGTGAGTGAGCTTGGCCTTGTGACACAAGGGGGCAAAGTTATCTGGGGTAAGTACGTTTAACTAGTTATACTACTAGTATACTAGTATAGTAGCAGAACTACTTTTTAAAG
The DNA here is from genome assembly GCF_030028575.1 of Malurus melanocephalus. Lineage (NCBI taxonomy): Eukaryota > Metazoa > Chordata > Aves > Passeriformes > Maluridae > Malurus > Malurus melanocephalus. Next base: position 1,251,647 of record NW_026623263.1, read on the forward strand.
TTTCTGGTCTTCTTAAGCCTTCATCCACTTAAACATTAACCATTGTTATAAGTTAGGTTTGGGCTGTAGCAGAAGCAACTAATAGCAGCTCTGAAAATACAAGCTGTAAGTGTTACTTTTAGGTTTTCCTTTCACACATCCAAAATCAAATTAGATAAARTTCAAAATAAATACTCAGCTTGCTTGCCTGTGTGTCACATTGAGCAATGCCAGGAGCCTGTAAAGACTAACCATGAGAACTCTGAACAATYGTATTTGGTTTTCAGCCGAAGTTCTGTGTAGGAGGATCATAGATTCTGCACGTGAGATGGGGCAGCCATGGCTGTATCTAAAAACTGGGGAATGAGAGGATGGAGACTAGTGCCACAGAAAGGGGCCTGGGCTCCTGGTCAGTGGCAGGTTGAACATGAGCCAGCAGTGCCCTGGMAGCCAGGAGGGMCACYCRTGTYCTGGGGGCATCAGGCACAGCATCACCAGCCRGGCAAGGGAGGGGATTGTCCTGCCCTRCTCTGCACTGGGGCAGCCTCACCTCAGTGCTGGGGGCAGCTTTGGGTGCCACAAKAGCAGAGAGATATAAAGCTATGGGAGARTGTCCAGAAGAGGCAGTGAGGATGGTGAAGGGTCTGGAGGGGAAGCCTTAGGAGGAGTGATTGAGGACATTTGGTCTGTTYAGCCTGGAGGAGAAGAGACTGAGGGGAGACCTCATTGTGGTCTTCAGCATCCTCACAAGGGGAAGTGGAGGGGCTGGTCCTGATCTCTTCAGTCTCATGACCAGTGACAGGATTTGAGGAACAGCATGAAGCTGAGCYAGGGGAGATTTAGGTTGGATATCTGTGAAAGGTTCTTTACCCAGAGGGTGGTTGGGCTGGAACAGGCTGCCCAGGAAAGTGGTCACAGCACCACCATTCACAGAGTTCAAGAGGCRTTTGAACAATGCTTTCAGTCAGTTCTTGGGGTSTCCTGTGCAGGGCCAAGAGTTGAAATCAGTGATACTGATGGATCCCTTCAACCTAGCATATTCTGTGAGTGTATGATCTTAACAGGATCAGACTGACTTCATTTAACAGGGGTTCACTTGGACAGTAGGAAACCTAAGATTTTTTTTATCTACTCAGAACTCTGAATGATCTCATTTATAAAAAAGAGCTTGAATGTAATGTTTTGAGAACGTAAGTTTATAGCTCAGCAGAAAGTAAATTTAGATTTCAAAATTCATCTGAGTCCCTATACTTCAGAAACTTATTGATTGAACTTGCAAACATAGATCTAATCCATATGCACTACTTCAAGGTTTTGTACACATGTAATTCTCTTTTCTTCCTAGGGAAATATGCCCAAGTAACTAACAATCCAGAAAATGATGGCTGTATTAACGCAATTCTGCTTGTTTAAATTGGATACCAAACATTGGATATGGGCACCTATGAAATAAGTGGACTTTACACAAATTTACAAGATCTTTGGAACCTTCAGCCATTCAAGAGCAGTGACCTCACAAGATGATGAAGAGCTTAATCTGGAAACAACTGCTCACATTTTTATATTTATGTTTGCTCAGCTGAACATGGTCCAAATAAAGAGATTTAATTTTTATGCTTTGCTCATGTGGTGTGGATATGATCTAAACCTTCTTGGTGTTTTTACAGTAGCAGTTTCCTTGCGTAGGTATGTTTTACCTATCTCAGCTCACATTCCCAGTGATGGGAAATACAGCCACTGTCTCACACAATCTTAGTCCTGCTGTAATATCTAAAGGTTCAGAAGAGCATGCTAATTTGTATTCTGTTTCTGGAAGAACAGAAGAGCTGAAAGGCTGGAGCTGGAATCTTCTGCAGACTGACATTAGAAATTGAGCACCAAGTTTGATACTTGCTTCTGCAGAATTGTGGGCTTAGGAACGAGATGTGCTTAGGAATAAGAAGTGCTGTTATGAACAAATGTTTAAGATCACTTGAAAAATCACCAAAAACACCAAAAATCGCCAAGAAAGAAACAGATTTAATATTAAGCAACAAGGCAACAAAGTTTGTTGGCAAGATTCTCTACCATTCTACCACTTACCATACGGTTAAGGCACACCAAGGAAAATGCAAAGCAATAAACGAAAAAACAAAATTCAGGCAATCAAACAGAAATTAACCAAGAACAATATAGGGCATGGGTGTGGGGGGTATGTGGTTTTAGGTGCATGTGATAGAAAGATAAAAAGGGCAAGAATAAAGTATAATATGTACTGAAAGTCTCAGAGCACTCAAAGTTAACAGTACTTAATCTATACCTTAAACTTCACTCATAGCTTTAAGTTATAACTTAACAATTTAACAGGAATAACACTTGCAACAGCTTTTAACCTAATTTAAATTATAACTTAACTCAGCAGAAGAACAACACTGGGCAACATTTAGTTTAGCTTTTGACTTTACCTTACTTACAAGTCTAACTGAGATGTCTAAAGTTACTTGAACATCTAAGAAAGCAGCATTTCTCCCAGCATTTGCCACAGCATATGTGTACATGTATGCACACAAAGTCAGTGAAAGGTACCTGTGAAACATTCCCCTTGAAGATAGTGAAATACTCACTCTGGATGCCTTTGCATCTCATTAACATGTGAAGGATGGGGCCTTGAGTGAGGATGTCAGCCCAGGACTCATCATTGTTCTGCTATCCTCTGAGTGTAGCAAACATGAGAGCACGCTGGCTCTGAACGGCCCCACTCGCAGGGAGGTTGCTGCCAGCAGCTGSTGCAGCCCAGGAGAGCTCAGAGGGCCCCATTTTGGACAGCTGTTTACAGGGTCACAAGAGTGGGCTTTAGTCAGAACAGCGTTTCATCCTGGGCCCAGTCTGGGTCAGCACTTTTCTTGAAAGTGTAAGAACAAGGATGTTATATCATACAGGCAAGAAAAATCATTTCCAAAGCTGTCCTTTATGAAAACAGGAGCTTCTCAGCAGTRGACCCTGGGAGCACAGTGTGATAAGCTCAAGAGGAGCTGAGTCCAGGTGCTGTTAGTCATGGCAGAGGCCTAATGAGCATTTCTCAGATCCAAGTGGAAAAGGACTTTTGCCACCACAGTGCGGGGTGAAAGATAACCRGAAGGGCAGCTACTCTCCACCTGCCACCTTACCTCAAGTCTTCTCTTTTGTTACCACAACTGCATTAAGAGAAAAAATAAGGGTAGGAGAACGTAGCACCTTAGTTCCAAGCAAGAGAACAGTTTCAGAAGTTTAAATGTACAAATTTAAGAGTGCTTAAAGATGTGAAATTTGAAAACACAACTTTGATGGCTTTGAGAAATACTGAAGAAAAACTAAAGGTTGCAAGCCTCAGCTGATCAATATGTGTTTAGCTTGCATTCTTGAAATGAAAAAAGCAAAAGTTGCTTCTAAACTGGAAGCTTTCAGCAATGCTGAATATAACTGCATGGGTAATCTTCCAGTCATTAATTTAGTGGCAAACAGAAGTATGTTATCACTGTAAATGACCACACCCACCATTTTATATTTTTACTCTGAAATAGTACTTCGCTTCTAGCCAAAGGAGCTTTTAGCACATGTTGCAAGTCAAATCTATAAATTTCATCCAGTTTCTTCAGGCACTAGTATCTTTCAACACTGCAAGAAGAAAATTTTCAGATGAAACGCAAGATATTTCAGAAGTCAGAACGTCAATAGGTTTGCTTTGGGCTTTTTTGCTTTAATGAAAGTTTCAGGCTACAGTTGATCACACATGCAGAAAGCAGATTGTATGGCAGATAGAATCAGAGATGTTAGGTTGGAAGGGACTTCTTGAGATAATGTAGTGCATGCCCCCAGTCAAAGCAGAGTCACCTACAGCAGGGGTGGAGATTCTACAACCTGTCTGAGCAACCTGATCCAGCATCTGACCACTTTTAGTTTAAACTGGTTTTTGTTTAAATAGAATTTCCTATATGCCAGTTGGGCATCACTGAGTCTTAGTCCATATTTTTATTCTGCAGTGATGCATGGCCTCTGCCTTCTCCTCCTCAGGCTGCTCTGTGGTCTCATTAGGTTTTTGCCTTAACAGTTCTTGCACAGTTAAGCACCCCTTGAGCTCACCAGAAATACTCCATAAACAGGAACTTCTGATGCCTAACCAAGGAGAGACACAAGAGATAATCAGCCATCCCCAAAAGTCTTTGAGTATTACTTACCTGAACCATAGCCAGTATGGAACAGTATTATTATTACTGGACTTTGATAGGATTCCAGTAATTATGGCCAGGATGAAGATTAACTGATGTCTAAAGTAAACCATCTTGCAATCCTATAAACAAYAGTCTAAAGTGAGGCCCTCCTGGGTAGAGCAGGTTCCTTTTAGTGGAACACTTCCCAGAGCTCACTAACTCAAGAGCTTGTGATACTCAGAGGACCAGTATTGAAAGCTGTTGATAGGGCCTGGGCTGATAGCTCCCTTCACTCCTTAAGGCTCAAATCTAACTACTTGAGAAAAGCAAAAGCGTTCAGTGCAAGTATTTCACTGAAGTCATTGGAACTTTAGCAGGTATCTTTATCTTTGTATGTATATATCTATCTACAGATATATACACGCACACATATCTGTGAATTGATTTAAACGCCCTGTAGCAAGTACAGTTGCCATATCAGATATAATTAAGTCATGGTTGAGTAAATCTTGTTGAATCACTTCATAATGGTCAAATGCTGCGAAATCCTTCAGGATTGACAACATTGACAAAGTCTAGAACTAAGATTGGACTCAGTTATGCTCTGTCAGGGGTTTGGAAAGCTGTGGCATCCCAGCCATAAAGAGAAGGAAATACTCAAGATTCATAGGTGTTTGGAATGATAAAAGTCAGAGGGTTCTCAAAATTCCATACTTAGCATAGAAATTAGTATGTTAGTCCCTGATCTCCTTGTACAAGCACACACCAGTGTGTCTTGGATAAATGGTGCGCTGAAAAGAGAGAGATGAGGGGGGGAGGGAGCATAAGTGTTGATCCAGCTGATGGGGTGTCCGCATCCTGGGGCACATGTGTAACCCAGGCATCATGGGGTCATGGGGGTACCTCAACCCCATTCCTATGTTTGCTCTATTCTGTGTTGTGCATTACTTCCAGGAGCCAGAACAAGGATATTTGTCCTGGGAAAGTGCTGCCCTGTCTCTGCATGTCCCCATCTCAAGTCAAGTCCTGCTCTTTCTCAGCAYGTAATTACCAACAAACCTTATCTTCTATGCTGCTGCAAAAGTAAGGGGGTCCTCCCTGAACCTGCTGACTCAGCAGAAGGTCTTCACCTTTTTGCATCCTACATCTCTAAATTAAATTTTAGATTTATYCTAATTCAATTTTCCTTTGTATGCTTCATCTCTTTAGTAAGTAAAGCAGTGAATCTTGCCATCAAACTTTTTTAAGTCATGCTTTTGGTGATTTATATTAAACCTGCTTTTGCTAATACCTTTGACAGTGATTCTTTAAGCAATCTAAAGCATTTGTGACATACACTCCCCATCCACCAGGTATGTGCAGACAAAGTAAGACCCTCCTGAGCTTTCTCTTCTCCAGGGAGACGAATTGCAGCTCCAGCCTATTCTATCACAGATGCTTCTCCAGTCATGTTTCAGATCTGAAACTCTGGCCAGGAAGTCAAGCTAGCTGCTTTTSTACCATCTTTATGACTTCTCTTACACCACCTTACAGAGACAGTGACTGCAACCACAAAGTCTGCGCCTCTTACAAACTATTCCATTAGTTTAACACATTGCCCTAGTTACTTACTAAGTTATTTACTTTGTGTTAGTGACAAGTGATTTGAAAGTAAGAGAGGGTCACAAGACAGTAAGTTACTTGCTTGGAAAGAGAGCATTTTGTCAGAACAGATAAACCTCCATTTATTCTTATAAAGCAAAGTTCTTGTTGCTTTCATCTTTACTGGACATTAACAACATGAAGAGAATACTTTAATTCCCTACAGCTGTCTTGAAAAACGTGACTACATTTAGTGCTATAAATACTTGACTTGCTGGCTGAATAACACAATTGCATTTAAGACATTTTAATGTACCACACTSTAGGACAGTGCATTACAGCATTTTTAGTTGGCTAGTCTATAACATACTACATTGATAACTACTAAGTTTACATCATCTTGCATAATAATATAAACACCAGAATGCGTGGTGTAATATTCAGAAGAGCCTATTCTGCAGCATTTTTCTTTTAATAAAATCTGAGGCATAAGCAAAAGAAAATTATTTTAATCAATAAAGTATTTTTAATTAGTATTTTTTATGTTTTACAAACTTCTTTGTAGAAGATAGGTTGTAAAATGATAGTTCCAGTGAACTGAACCACTTTAAAATGTGCATCCTAGATAGCAGAAAGTACTCAAATACTAAAAACCAAACAAAAATAATCATAAAATAAAAGTTTATTACTACTTCAAAACATTTCAAAAGCAGCCAAGACAGTACCAAAAAAAGGAAAAATTAACACAGTAACAAGACTAAGGTACAATACTATGCAATAGCAATACATCTTTCATAAGATTTATAAACAGGGTATCACTAGTTTAGAAAACATCTAACACCACATTTGTGAAAATAAATTTAGAAGTGTATCCCCATAGTAATATTTTAGAACAGTCACTTAAAAGCAAGGAAGCTGAAATTTAGACCTATTTGTTGCTAATAGTGCCAATGTCATTGTAAATGATCGATTTGATTACTGACATCTACAAATGAAATGGTACAAAAAAGCAGCAAGGTCAGACATAATCTGAAAGAAGTTAAAGCGCTTTTGAAATAAGATGTATACACTTTCATGCGAAGGGCTATGAAACAGGAGAACAGCAAACAAGAATTCTGCATTAAATTAAAACTGAGCAAGAGAATGTGGGAGAAGCAGTACAAGACAGACATTAGAACGAATATTGGATTCAAGTACAAAACCATTTACCATTTAAGTGCAAGGCTGAAGTCACAAATTAATGTTCTTTATACTCTATTCCTAGACTAAATAAAGCTCAAAAATAATACTGCTTGCTTTCACTCTACACACATAGATCCACAGCATGTTGTAATAACATTTGGTACAAACTTGTATAAAGTCGATGTTTTAATTATWCGTTGCTGGTGCAATAGGATCTTAAAAATTATTTAAGAGTTTGATGTTAGTAAGACAGTTAATAGTCCCCAAGGTAAAACACTCCAGTCAATATAGTTGTCAAACATGTTCCCTTAGGTAAGTTTAACAGAATGAATAAGGTATTGAACTACTGTTCCAGTGGGACAATCAGTACAGCAATAGAAACTACTACTTAAAGTCACTATTTTGATTTTGTTACTCTGCATTTAGTGGAGAAAGATTGGTGCCAAAGAAGTTATAGAAATAAAGCATGTCCTTTGGTTCAAAGTACTGCTGTGACCACTGTTAGAACAGTGTCAATTTTTCAAGACTCTRCTGGTTGCTGGAATTGCTAATTGCACCACAACTGCTCACATTCTGTTAATGAAAGTCTTGACATCAGTTATTATCCCAGATACCCCAGATTTATAGAGACATCTATTCAAGGGTATACTTTTAACATGTAAATTTAAGTTCAGTATTTAGAACTAACTGAAATGAGATCAGAAATTTGATAATTCTCAGTAGAAATCATGCCTATTCCAGTACCATAATCTCATGATATTTGTGTATTTACTCTGCAAATGTCTTAAAAGAAAGATACTAACTGCAATTGTTCCAACTTTGTTCCACGAAAAGTAAAAGCCAGGTAAGTGAAATTACCTTCTCATGAACAGTTTTCCAACTTTACAGGGAATGTAAGTAACAAACATATAATCAAAATCCACCTGGAAGTAACTGAAATTACTGGGGCTCATAAGCAAAAGAATCCTTAACATTTCCAAAGTGGATACATTTATACAAATTGAAGGATTCAGAATATTAATCTTCAGTAAAGCTTGCCCTAAAAATGGAGGATAAGTTGCAGWATACTCTATATAACCACTCTATTTTAGGCCACCAGTCCTCAAAAATCCCCAATTCTTAGCAATAGATGTGTTTTCCAGCCACTTTTTAACAGAAAAAATCTCAGCAGTGAAAGAGAAGCCATACAGAAGATAACAGAAGCTTTGTCTTATATGCTTTATATAAAAAGCTTTATCAGTTTTAGAAATGCTTAAGGTTCACTTGACCATGTTTACACACAATCAGGAATGATTTTGAATATTTATCAGTAATAGGGCTCTAAAAGKGTATCTGTATATACATTGATAAGATATAACTACATGCAATAGTTCAAGAAACCCAGATTTAACTCAGTAATCTCACATACCCTGAATCTTAAGTTTAGGTAACACACATTTCTTAGAAAATGCCTTTTTTCTATGAGATTCTCTTAACAGATTAAAAAGGAGCATGGTACTTCATCAGCTGAAAAAAATAGTACCAATGTATCATATAGTTAAAATACCTTATAAATAGAGTTAAACCATATAGGCATAAAAATCCAAAGCCAGATTCTTACCTTACCTTCCTAAAGGGATAAAAGTTAAGACAGCATTGCAACTATTCAAGTGAACCTTGTACTTCTGTTTTTGAGACGCTGTGAACCTTGAAAAAGGCATATACAGGACAAAAAGTGGTGTGATTTACTGTTCTCAGCATCGCTGTCCTGTGAAACACATAGCAAACYAAGGAGTAACTTAGATATGTGTGACAAGTTAAACACATGGTTTGCCAAGAGAACCTCAGAGGGGAAATAAGCATGAAAAATCTGGTTTTATTCCTGTCTGCATACAGCAAAGTTTGGCTGCTGCTTTAAAGAAGTAATGAACTGGAAAACTGTCATCCCAGGAACTACACTCAGGTTAGAAAGCAAAAATGGATATCAGAAGCATTTGCAGGGTATCACCCACTAACTCCTAAAGGCATAGAGGTTTGGCAAACAAGCATTTGCTGAAATACCCACTAATACATTAATGAATATCACAACCACCTGAAATGCCAGTGCTCACAGGAGTTGCACACCTGGAAGACACAACATACCCCACAGCACCAGCCAAGTATTTGGGAAACACAAAGAACCACTTCCATTCAGACTAAAACAAGATCAGGCATTGTCATATCCCTTTCCTGTAATGTAACAAGTAATCAACTATCCACTCAACACACGTAAGTTGTCAGGAAGGCAGTTCAAATGATTCCATATGGAGGCTACATTTCATACACTCCGGAAAAACTTAGGCTTACCAAATGCTTTGGAAGCTACAAATAATTTACTGCGTAGGCATCTCAATCTTTGCACAAGAAATCCATTATCAGGAAGTGCTATGGCAGATACTGCACTGCATTCTATTGACTCAGCTGTTCACGTGATTCTTATGAAAGACAAGTGCTGCTCATGTTGCATTGATCTACTGAGCTACACCTTCTTGTACATTTTAAGACCTAGAATGAAGAATCTTACATTCTTTTAATYTCTTAAACCTGTGGGAAGGGAACAAGAATCAATGAAGGAGTTTTCTTGTTCTGCTTTTCTCCACAGTAGAGAACACAAACTTACTCAAAATTAAAATATTATCTAGATTGATGTCCAGTGACATGGAAGTCTATAGCCATATAAGGGACCAGGATTTCACACTGCATTTTTCTTCCATGACTGCCACCTCAAATAGACAAACTGTTTCTTTTGATTGCACAACTATGTTTATTCAGCATGTATTATCTCTGAAGGGCAGAGACTGACTACTTACTTTCATACTATGAAGTTCAATTTCTACAGCTTAAATTAAAAAAAGAAAACAAAACAACACACCAAAACTTGAGGAAAGGTGATGAACCCAAGAAGAAATCCAGCCCAGAATTTTAAACATGTACCAGATGTCCTGTGCCGGATATGGTGCAGTTACACCCTAATGTTTTACACAAAATAAMCTCCTTATAAATAGATGAATTATCGCCACTTCATTTTTAAGATGGCTTTCCTTTTTTCTTGGGTGGACCTTTGTAGCCTTTGGCCTTTCTTCGCAAGTTTCTCCGATCTACAATGGGTACCTCGATTTCTGCTTCCTCAGAGCTGCTGTCAGCAGCCCGCTCTGCCACTGTCTGCGTGTAGTGATCCGTCTGCTCTGTAGGCTCTTCAGAGGGCTCTTCCAGCTGGTTCTTCTGTGCTTCCTGTCCAGAAGGCTGCTGAAAGGAAACACCCTCAAGGTCAACCATTACCAAAGAGCTCTGACTCAAGGCAGCAGGGCCCTCCTGTGAATTGTGCCCTGCTTCCTCATTTTGATCTTCCAATGAGGAAGGTAAGTTTTCAGAAGCAGATTCTTCTGCTGTTTCAGTTCCTACAGAGTTGGGCAGGCCATTGTCAGAAGGCTCTTCCTTTGATGCTGGAGCAGCTGCATTTTCAGTGCTGGTCTTTTCAGATTCTTGCTGTTCTTCAGTGCCCTCCTTCTCTACTGATGTAACTTCTTCAGTCAACACTTCAGAATCATTTTCATTTAAAACCTATGGGTGGAGGGTGTCAAAACAATCAAAAATACAGTTAATTGAAGATACAAGACACTGAACAACTACTCCTCTAGCTAGCAATCTCAGAGGATACTTTGGTATTCAGCAGTTTTTAATTCTACATATGTAACTTGATAAAACAGTCCTTTGCTCCTTTTTGCGTTTGATATCTAGAGTTGCTCTCTGTTTTTCAAATTATTCAAGTGTTCAGGTACAGAAAAAGCATTCTGATATTAATCCCAAGGGGAAAAAATGTATTTTAGACAAACACAATTTTTGTTTTGCTAGCATATAATAATCTGCTTTTGCACTATAAACAAAAAAAAAAAAAAGTAAAACCCCTGTTATAAAAGCAAAGGCATTTTAGCAGTAGTTAGTTACTTGTACACCTCATCAGGCAAGAATTGCTAGACAAAATAAGGATGTGGCTTTTCACAACAATATTTTAGTGAGAAACAGCAGTTTCATGACTATCAAGGCAAACTGTAGCRAATGCATCTTTCTTTTGGGCATCACATGTAAGTAGGTCCCAGTTCTGCATAWTGAAACAGAAATGCTAGTTTATTCTCTTATGGATTTACATCATCTGGCCTAAAAATTGCTACTTCCAATAATTTCAAACAATGTTAGGAACTACTTTCTGTTACTTAACAAAAGGAAAAAAGCCTTACAAGATGCAAAAATGACTTCACATTTCGTTTCAGTTCTCTCACCTTTTCTGATTCAGTGTCTTCTGGAGGTTTTGCTGGAGCTTCAAGAATTAAAGGAACAAACAGTGTTTCAGGTTCTTTTCCTTGATTCTCAGATAGCAGTTTTGATTCACCACTTGGAACTTCATTTACTGTTTCCCCTTCAGCTATGAGTGAGCTCTTACCAGTTTCATCTGCTACCTCACCATTAAGAGGTTCTGATGGCATTTCCTAAAAAAAAAGCCACTTTTGTAAATCAATATTATGCTTAGCAATTGTTCCCCAGCACAAATGGGTGTAACCATGATCTAAATGTTCAGCTTAATGTGAGAAGCAGATAGCTCAGATATCTAGAATTGTGTGCTAAGAAGGGAGAACTTAATGCACATTAACTAATTTAACCAGAGTATTTGTTTGTTGTTGCCATCACCTGCACTAAATTTCTGACCACAGCTTACACTGTTACAAGCCAAGACAAAACGTTTTGATGCATCTGACATGCATGCATGCTGCAGTCATTCCTTGAACCCGACACGGTGTAAGATACACTTTCTCATYCATCAGTAAGAACTTAAAACCCTGAAGGCACAATAAATATTCACTAAGAATATTCAGAAATTCATTGTTAAGAAGATGAAGATAAAAGTTTGATTTAAACTTGATGTTTAAACCAAACAGGCAAGTTTTAAGTGGAGAAATAAAAAGAGCCAGTAGAAGTCACTGAAGCATACCAGCTATTTATTGACTYCTTCAAATAAACTTTTGGGTTTTTAAATTAGAGATACTGGGTCAGATCTTGACCTTATTCCAGTTCTCTGGAATTTCTCATTAGGAGAAATCAATGGAGAAAATTAGGATGGTGACAAGCTAGAAATTTCCTTTACTGAAAATCCTACAAACTCTTGTTCAAAATAAGTACAGTGAAATATTACCTGCAACTAATTCTATACTAGCCTTAACTTCTCAGATACTCTTCTAAATGAAGCACYGGTGCGAAAAATCAAAGAGTTAAGAGTCACATGAATGAAGGTAGCAAGGACCATATTTAACAGAAACTGTAGCTGTATTCCAAACTTAGCTGCTATTGCTGTCCCATCCAGCTCACCTCTGTCTCACTTTGTTTCTCAGTGGGTGATACTTGCATCTCCGCTTCTAACACAGACCGGCCCTCATTTTCAACAATTATTCCCTCATCGTTCTCAACAGCATCCACTTTAGGCACTTCTACCAGATCTTCAGAGYTTTCAGATGTGTGGGCAAGAAGTTCTGGTCTGTAGAGGGTAGTAAGATATATCTTTTAATCTTTTACATTAATAGGTAACTTYGGTGATCTCAGCAGGAAAATTCTTTTGTGACCAATTATAAAGTGCTGTATTGCATGCTTGCCATAGGAAATAAGAACCAAGAAAACTAAATGCATCTAACAATAGCTAACGTCTCATAAAAAATCAACTAGGAAAATTACTTTGGCAATTATAAAAATCTGTCTCACTTCCACTTTAAAATGATGGAATTATGAAAGCTACTATATTTGTATTGTCATTGAAAATATAGATATTACAAAGACCATGACTGGAAAATAATTCAAGGCAATAAACACATCATAGGTGAAGAAGCTGCCATCACCTAGAGATGACATTTAACAAATAGCTAAAGATGAACTGCTAATGCACCTGCCAGGTAGTAACAGTAACTCAAACATTCAGTTCTCATTTTTGAGATTATGAAGTTCAGATAAACTGAAACTATTACATACAAGCAAAAAAAAAAAAAAAAAAAGCAATAAATTTGCACGAGTCTGCTTTGTCATCTCATGGTAAAGACAGTACTGGAGGGTTTTGTCCTACGTGCGAGTCTTGAGATGAAAACACTCCATAGGAAAGTCCACACAGAAGACCATTTTTCATTTGTTGATGTGCATGGAAGGAAAGAAACAAGCTGATAGTCTGTTCTGTTACCTTTGTTCTACCATTCATCTTAGCTCTGCTTATAAACAGAATGTAACACATCTTGTGTAACAGCAGCACCTCACTGGCTTAATTTTGTGAGGCCCAACTCACATACTAATTAGCAAATTATTAGAAGAGGGCAATAGCTGTGGCAAGCAGCACCAAAGTGTGCCATTTACCGTGTTTAACCATCTTAGGGCAGTACAGCACAGCAATACAGTATCTGTAATTCCACAGAGTGATTTGAACATAAAAATTAGGCTGTACCTAGCTGAAGGTCTCAACTTCAGACCAAAAACCTCACAACTAATTCTGTTTAAAGAAACCTAATGGAGCAAGCTTGAGTGATTTCCTAGAAAGTAACCAAGTTWTCTTCAGTTTGTCAAAAGAGGCTTTAGGGGTTTAAGTGGATTTCTTTGGAAGAGAACAAGGAGACATATTCATGGAGCAGGGTGGAGTGGACACAGTGTGTCTATGAGGGAGGAAGGGGCTATTTTTTTACTTAAAATAGGCATTCTGAATGGAAGSCAGTGCAAACTGTTACTCCAAGCCCTGTCCTATGGGAACTGTTATGGCACACAAGTCAAATTACTCTTCACATCTACGTCTGACGATTGCTACCCAGGATAGCATCTCTTAAACTGGAGCTGGTTTGGGTTTTTTTTTCAGCATGTTATGTCAGATGTGATAGTTTGAAATCCTCTCTAGGCAAAGGGCTTTATTTTGAAGATATATGGCTCCCCATAACCCTTGTTATTAGCAGTAACCAGCTCCCAAACTGAACAGTCAGACCACATTTCACTGCAATATGTCAACCATAAGAAGTCAGGAAGGGACACCTCCTCAAAGATCACACAGAACATTACGGATACAAGTATCTCAAGAAACTATGCTGTGAATGGTATTTTTACCATGATACAGATTCTTTTACAACAGGACACTCTCAGCCCTCCTACTCCTTTCCATTATCTACTGAGCTTTCATGGTTTTGGTGCCATCACTCTTCATATGGTGTCTCACTTTCTTTCTTGCATCGGACTTCTCTTTTAATAATTTTAAAATCAAACAAGTAGGAAGAAAGAAGAAATTCTAGCTGTACACTGTGAGACACTGATGTAGTTTGTGACTGCCCAAGCAACAAACTAAGAAAATCAGTAAAATTGGGGTACTGGTACCTGCTTTTGGACACAGGAAGAACATTTTCCTCATCTCTTTGGGAAGCTTCAGGTCCAGGTTCCTGTCTATTTTTATTTATCCTCTGACGTTTTAAATGACTGCTTCGTGTCCAGATGGAAACATGAGTTACATTAGGGTCTTAAGAGAATAACAGCAAAAAAGAAGAAACAAAGTAAATTCAAGTGAATTAATTCAGTCTAAGATCTACATATAACCTCTCCACCCAAAATAATCCATGAAAGAAATCGAGTGCCACTAAAACAGCATTTCATTGTGGTACRTATTTTCTGAATAGTATCTTTACCAAGATTCATAACAATTTTATCTGAATTCCTCTAAAATATTTGAGTTGAGCCTCAGCACCTTAGAGGAAAGCATGTTTTTTTACAGATGAATGCAGTAAAATGGAAAGCTGTAAAATAACCTGCAAAACAATTTATCTACAATAATTGCAATATTGATAATCAAGGTTATTTTTACCTTCAGATGTACTTGCATGGACATCTGTTGATTCTTCACCTTTTTGAGAGCCAGCCTGTGAAGCAAAAGCAAAGCTAATGTTATTCTAAAATTTTTTGAATTGACTAAAATATCTTCATCRTCCTATCTATACTTGCATCTTTCTAAAGCACTGTTTCATAGTAATGATCCTATAGAACAGCAGCTACAATAATTCTTCATTTACATCTAAGTCTTYAGTCTCCACAATTTATTTTTTTTATTATCTTTATGTCATGGATTACTAACTTTTCTGGCCTCAACATGAAAGATAAGATTTGAAAGACCAGTCACTATAAACAATGCTACCAAGTTTTTTTCCTAAGAATTCTGTTTATAACAAGTGTCCCCATAATTAAATTATAGAAGCCTTTTTTTGTTTGTTTCCCCTTTCTCTATAAACTAAGGGGACTACATAACAATGGTTGGCAAAATCTGATTGCAAAGTTTTATTTTTATATTTGTATCCTATTCTACAGTTATATTTTTATCATGACATGCAACAAATACAGCAACCCATGTAAAAAATGAGAAAAATCAGAACTTGGTGAGTCAGCAATAAAGCAGCTTACATGCACAATCAGCACAAGAGGCTGCTTAGGTCCTCCTCCCCAGAGCTCTTTTGTCTCCTGTTTTTCCACACCATCTCAATACCTTAATTCTTTTCTGCAAGTTAGCTGAGGATTCAGCACTCAATACACTAAAGTGACTACAAGCTGTAGACATTCAAATAAAGCTATGTACACTGCTCTTTCTTAGCCACTAGAAGAAATGTGGAATGGCAATAATCAGCATTCTGGTCCCCTTCTCCAGTCTCACTTCCAATACCATGGAAGAAGGTAATCAAAAAGTGGCCATGTCCACATTCTGCTATTTGAAGCAGTTTCCAGTGAGTTTTAAATACATGAGAATTTGTAGACTAACAACAAATTATTCTTAGAACTGAAACACACAAAACAGCGAGCGTTAAGTGAAAGGTGAAAATTAAAACTGGGATATGTTTTCATGGGTTGGGGGAAGGTGGGATATTTTCTTAGGTGGTCCAACAATTTTCAAACCACTGCAGAGCTGCTTWTAGATACTGCAGATGCTAATTATAGAGCTGCCAGCAATTTWACCAAGCTGTGAGGATCAGTATCTACTGTCTTTTCCTCTAGAACAAGACAAGAAGCAGGACTTGACTTCTTAACTCACAGCAACAAAAATCAAAAGAACTACAATCTGCTATTTTCTCCAMGTATATGGATATATAAATTCTATAACAAAAAGATGTAAGTTTTTAGATAATTTTGCTGATATGATCATAATTGGAATCTTTATCTAAAACTCAGAGATTATGCTAAAGGCACTGTTGCAAATGAAAGACAACTAAGAGTTACTGCTTCTGGTCAATGAGACATCAGTCCTTTTCTGTCAATTTTGCTTTGGGAAATACTAATTTTCTTATTCAGGAAAATTTGACTTAAATTCCAACTCTAAAGTATAAATATTAATWGCTGAGAGCATTGATTTAGCCATCATTTCCCATTTTTAATTAAAGCATTGACTTCCATGAAAGCATGGTCATGTCAATACTATGGACAGTTGTAAAGCACTCAAATCCATGCTCRTGGTATTGGAAGCTACAAATGATTGCCAAGCACATTCTGTGTGTCCTCAGAACACAAATGACATTGAATATTATGAAGCTTTTCCTCTAAGACACAAATATATTCATGAACTCATATCAATTCGTAGCTGTAATCTGGTTGATATATCAAATATATACAAAGAAAGCTGCACTCTTTTTCTGTGGACAATGTATAACTCTCAATGCAAGCTTAACATTTGCCATTGTATTGAACTGTGACATGGATATGTACCTCTAAAAACAGCTTTTCTAAACAGTTTCATCTCAGAGACCCTWGAAATAATCTTCCTTATATAACCTGCTAGTAAACAGCTCAAATTGCAGATCCTGCCATTTGTGGCACAGACTCTCTACATGTATGGAGAAACCCCACCTGTCCACAAAACAACCCAAAGACCCCAAGCCCAAAACAAAAAGAAGCAAACAAAAAAACCCAAACAAACAAAAACAAATCAAGGAAAACAAAACCAAACCCACACTAACCCAGTTTAGTCATTAGCATTACATCACTGGGAAACATTGCACCCACACAAAAAGTAACAAAACCATTTGTCTTTTATATACAGTATGGTCTTGAGCCAATTAAGTTATAATGATACAGACAAAAAAATTTCTCATGACTTGTTTTTCAGTAACAATGCAAACAAAAAGAGAGATAACAGACTGTGTACCTACACTTGGCTGTGTTTCCACTTCAGTCCTTGTTCCACTTGCTTCAGATACTGCACACTGACAAAAATTATCTTCTGCTTGCAAATTCTTATTTTCCTTCTTTGAAGCCTCTGTTGTGAAGATTTAAAAGAGGAAACAGGGAGAGAGAAAATTATAGTATCTTCAAATAACAATTAACCTTTTGTTCTGCTTTCAGCAGGGATACTAGCTACTTCTTCCTAGTAGCTCATACAGTGGTGTGTCTTGAATTTAGTGTGAGATTACACATTGACATTTTAGTGGTGCTAAAYAGTGGTTACCCTGAAACAGGGACTTTTCACTTTCTTTTGCTGAGTGAGCAGGTGCAAAGGAAGCTAGGGAGGGGACACAGCCAGGACAGCTGGCCCAAACTGACCAAAGGAATATTCCATACCACAAYGTCATGCCCAGTATATAATTGCACTGCATTGTGCATCAATTCTCTCTCTTGGGTTTTATTTCTCTGGTTCTGTTGTCTCCCTTTTCATTATAATTATCATTATATTGGGCTTCTGTTTAATTTTATTTTAATTATTAAACTGTTCCTGTCTCAACCCAGATGTTTTACATTTTTTTTTCAGATTCTCCTCCCAATCTCACTAATGGGGAAACAAGCAGATRTGTGGCACTTAGTTGCTTGTCAAGCGTGAAGGAAAGGCATCCCTTTAAGGAAGGCACTCCATTGTCACCCAGGCAAGTGGACCATCATGGAGAGAGAGGTGTCTAGCACCTGAGGGAATTAGCTGTGTTGGAGATGATTTGTTATGACCCAAACAATGTGCAGTCACATACATACAGATCTGCACAAAGTCCAATGCAACCCACATGGTAGAAATTTGTATATGCAGCRCACCATCACCATATGTCAACTCATTGGCATTAATGATCTGCAGAGATGAAGTACCATCAATGGTGGATGAAGTGGCTTGCTACATCTGGGAACACAAAGAAAATCTCTCTTCCTACCTATGGGCTTGCCTCTCAGTTGTGAAAAAAAATCTGCTCAAAAAGTATGAAAAACAGTTCTAGGAGTTTAAGCAACAAAAAGAAGGTTCTACTCCCCACCTGTASAGACAAGTATCTCAGCTATTAACAATCAGCATCCTTTTGCTCAAGAGAGAGGATAAATCACACCATGGTTTTTAAAATCTGGTGGGTTTACCTGTGGGACCACAGAAAGAATAAGGAAATATGAGATGGAAAATCCACCTCCATCTTAGAGCCATGAGCATGTAAAGTGTAAGGAAAAACAATCACAAATGTGAATTCTTCTGGAAATTTGCTGCTCCGGTCTCTAGTAAGCAGTCCTGCAGACAGAGTGGAATGGCTAATCTTACTCCTGATTCTATGGTAAAGAATTCTAATCCTTTTTCACAAGAAAGGGGAGAATTCTGTATCTCGTCAGAAAGCCCCTGCCTCCAGTCAGTGGGAGAAGAGGATCGGTCTAGTTCACTGGACCGCGAGGATTCAGTGTCAGGCATGTCATGTCCATGTCAGTGCCAGGCCTAGCATGCCTTATACCCACAGGGGTATAAGGCTCATACAGACACTAGYACACAGTGTGCCATTATGCCATCAAGCTATAGAGAGTAAGAACCCATTTGTAGTTCTGGAATGACAGGGGGATCCCAACAGCTGCCTTTATTGGAGACTGAAACTAGCCTGACTGGGAATGTGTGGCAAAAGCATGCCACTATAAATGTCCCAGAGTCTCCATGAATCCTCCATGAATCCTTGGCACAGACTGTCTCAGGAGAGGATACTTCAAGGACCCAGAAAATATCCTATAGCTCCCATTGGAGATGGAGGAAATAAGGCAGCTGTCTGCCTGGCCTTTTCTCTCAGAGGACCTTTCTCTTGTGGGAGCTGTTGAAGAATAACAGGTGCCAGTCACTACCATAACAGTGCACCAACAGCAATATTGCACCCACCAGATTGTCCAGGAATCTTGAAAGTGATGAAGGACTGGCCTGAAAAGGTGATGGAACATCACTAGAGGAGAAGGTGACCCATGCTGAAGAGGACTTGCTGTGTAATAAATTACCAGAAAATAAGAAGCAATATGCCTTATTGACTGATAGTTCTGCAACRTTGTAGGAGAGGATCAGAGATCAAGTCTCCTATGACTAGTTGCAGGAACTGCTGAAGGAAAATCAAGTGAGTTTGTAGAGGTGAAAGCCATCCAGCTGGCTTTAGACATTGCTGAATGAGAAAAATGCATTAGCTCTATACTGACCCATGTGTAGTGGCAAATGCCCTGTGGGGCTGGTTGCAGGGATGGAAGCAGAGCGACAGAGCACAAAGGCAAACCTATCTGAGGCTGCCAAGTTGTGACAAGATACTGCTGTCTAGGTGGAGAACCTGGCTATGAAAATACCTTATGTAGAGACTGATAYACCCTAGAGGTGGGCCACTGAAGAACACCAGAACAACCAGCAGGTGCATCAGGCTACTAAGATTGAAGCAACTCAGGTGGAATTGGCCATGTAAGAACAAATTATTTTTTGCTTGGTGCACCTCTGACACCTCAGGTAATCAAGGCAAATTACAGATGGACACACGATCCAGAGGTGGTCTTGACCATGGACACAATTGCACAGATCATGAACATGAAACATGCACTGCAATTAAATGGGCCAAGTGGTTTAAGCCTCTCTGGTATGGAGAATGATAGCCAAAATAGAAATATGGGGAGACTGTGGAGATGGACTATATCACACCCCTCCCCCCACATAGCCAAGGAAAGTCTCATGCATTTATAATGATGGAAGCAATGAGTAGAGAGAAGAGAACATAATCTGTGCCCCGTACCACCACCAGCACTGAGGCTTAAGAAAGTAGTCTTAAGAAGGTGGCAGTGTCCCAGTCAAATCAAACAGAGGGATTCATTTAGTAAAAAAACTCAAGAACAGCTAGGCCAAAGACCATGATGCTGAGTGGGAATATCACACTCCCTGTCATGCACCAGCCTCCAGAAAAAAAGAAATGATACAACYGACTGCTCCATTTATCCAGGAGCAGTGGGTAGCAGGACCTTCACACATTGGGACACTCATGTAGCAGAAGTCACCTGTTAAGTAAATACTAGGGAGTCTGGCATAGCATAGTCCAAACTCATACACACTATAGAAAGGGATAAATTTCCTGTAGGGTGTATAAATACACAGGGGRAAACAGTCTGGGTTATTCCTGCTT
Organism: Malurus melanocephalus; assembly: GCF_030028575.1. Lineage (NCBI taxonomy): Eukaryota > Metazoa > Chordata > Aves > Passeriformes > Maluridae > Malurus > Malurus melanocephalus. The sequence goes on from NW_026623263.1 coordinate 1,271,964, forward strand.
CAGGTAAAGGCAAAAAAATGTRTGGAGTTGAGTTGGCTTGARCACCTGGGTGCACCTAGCGGGCAATGCAGGARGATGGGGAAGGCCATTGCATACCTCAACAGGCATTTGATTTTGGGTGAGAGTAGCCTATAAATTGTATGATATTAATGGCCGTATAACTCTGTGTATTGTCTTTTCCATGGTTATATGCCCATCACAGAACTGGGTATCTCACAGCACCTGTCTTCACCATTTTGAATATGGGGATCTGAACCTGATTCCCATTCAACTGCCATATCAAGGGTATTATAGTAAAAATCACAGATCAATGAARAATTAACTTTGTGAAACCAAACCAGTGTAGTCATGATGGAAGAAGAACTGGCTCCAGTGTGCCACAATCCAAGTCAATACAAAATCTTTTCTGCCCTAGAAGACAGTTATGACAGATGGATCTCAAAGTCATGGACTAAATGAAGCCAACTGACATTTCATAAGGATGGCCCACAGACTAACGGAATAATACATGTGTGTGATTTGTGTGTATGTATCAAAAGACATGAAAGGTGATTGTGTATTTTAAAGAATGGAATCTGAGCATGTGAAAGATACAGACAAGACGGAATGCATATTCTCCCACTTCTAGGTGGGATAGAATTATTTTTTCCCTAGCAGCTGGCACAGTGCTGTATTTTGAATTTAGTATGACAATAATGTTGATAATACATTGTTTTAATTGMTGCTGGATAGTGTTTACCCTGTGTCAAGGACTTTTCAGTTTCCCATGCTTTCCCAGCAAGCAGGTGCACAAGAAGCTGGGAGGGATTAAAGCCAGGACAGCCAGCTTGAGCTGGCCAAAGGGATATTCCACATCACAGAACATCATGTTCAGTATATAAACTGGAGACAGTTGGCTAAAAGGGGTGGATGGCTGCTTGGGGATTGGCTCAACATCAGTCAGCAAGTAGTGAGCAACTGCACCCAATTCTCTCTTGGGTTTTATTTCTCTGTTTTTGTTGTCTCCTTTTCCATTATATTTATTACATTTTATCTTATTTAAATTATCAAACTGTTCTTATCTCAATTCACAGGTTTTACTTGTTTTTCAGACTCTCCTTCYCTTCCCACTGGAGGGGGACAGAGTGAACAAACTACTGCATGGTACTTTGCTGCCAGCTGGGGTCAAACCATGACATCATTCCAAATATGGTCTCTCAGGACAAATAAAAATCTTTCTGCTAGTTTCTAAAAAGTGTTCACAGAAGTTACTATTCTAGAGTGTTTGCTGAACTTTTACAAAGTGTCAGAAAACAGCAAAACAAAGCATCCATACCTGCAATTTTGAGATTTTCCTTTTGCACTATAGACATAATAGACTTTCTCTGGAACCAGTCTCCTCCTCCCTCCACTTGCCACAAAAGGTTTTTATCCCCGGGGTATTTCTCAAGGTACTGCTTACAAGCTGAGCAAACATAAGAAAAAAACACCATATTATGGATATTAAATACTCAGCTATACCTCAGTTTTAAAATTTATCTGAAATCAAATTATCTTGAAATCTACCATCATATGCAAACAATACCAGAAATAATTGCTTAACAAAACAGTCAAGTCTGAAATATTTACCCTGCCCATCCTTCTTAATCCTTTCTTCAGGTTTAAATACTTTCCATTATTATCTTAAACTGCAAACAAAGATGAATGAGATTTTCCTCTTTTCCTGGTGCCCACTTCAGGGTTTTGCTACTTCAGTGGCTACTTCAGTGCTACTTGCATTGTGCAGGAGGGTACAGGACAGGAGGGTAACTTAAACAGAGGATGCAGTCAAGCTTTTTATGTCACCCACTGCAATGTGCCCTCGTGAAAAGCACTCTCTGGGAATATTAACGTATTACCATTGAATGGTTAATCACTGTTTGCTCCTAGAATGTTTTCTACTCTCTTGTCTTTCCATCTCTTTTCTCTCCATACCTGTATTGAACATACAGTTGAAGAGGCAAGCTTTGAAATKATTCTGTGGCAGTTGCTAGGAAAACTACAATTTTTCACCTGATTCACAACTGATGCATAGTCTCAGAGCACAGATCCCCACTGTCTCATTGACCACAGAAATGCATTAGTCATTAAATTCTGCTCAAGTAATTTTCCTGGTTGATGCCTAACAAATCAGATCTTATCAATCCAGTGACAGACTGTGATGCTTATAAAAGCAGAAAACTTCCACTGGTTAAGAAGGCCAGATCAAAATGGTCATAGAAGGAACCCTGGCAAATGGCATAAGAATAGAACATACCTTGAGAAACATGGCAAAAGRAATGTAATTCTTGTCTGAGTACAGTCCCAAGAACATAATTTCCAGATTCCATGCAATTTTCTACATCACATAGTCCTCTTAGATTGCTAATGGAAGAAGCGTGTTTTCCTTCTATTTTAGAACTGTGCCTTCTCAAACACAAGTCAAAATAGAGCCTAGTAAGTCTTCTTAACCAGAAGTTCAGAGCCTAGTAAGTCTTCTTAACCAGAAGTTCAGAGAAAACAACCTTGTGAGGTTTATATGTAAGTAAAAAATGCTACAAGGCAGGTACAGGTAAGATCCCACAAGAAACACCTCAGCCCATTCTACAGGCTTGGTGGGGCAAACAGGACAGTGGTAAACTTCACAGCAGCAGAAAGCCAACAGAATTCAAATAATGTGGTCTTACATAGAYAATTAAAAATAGCATAAGGAACTACGTCTTCTTAAACCAATCACAATTTTTAGCCTTCACTGAAGCGCAGAAAATTTAATGTACAACCTGAGGATGAGGCTACAAATMTGGAGCATGCAACTGGACATGTAAAGAAACTACAAAGAAGATCAGAAGAAAAATTAAAGAGCTTGCCTGTATAGATGAAGGATGACAGTGGATAGCGTAGGCCAAGAGGCTCTTCAGTAAAGGAATCCACAAAGTCTTCCAACATGATTAGCCCAGAGTCTTTTCCACGATGTTTCTTTCTAACAAACATTGTGTCTAGCACTGGCATCTTATACTTCTGATGAAGAAAAGACCTACAAGCGCTTCCTAAAACAATCAGAGGGAAAAAATATCCATCAGTATGAATGACATAATTGCACGCCAAACTGACATGCTGCASCATGGATTTTAGCGTATTTAAATAAAGACCTTTATAAGTTATAAAAACTTCAAACTATGTAATAGTAAGTAATATAAAGTTATAAAAATAATATATAACTATATTAAAAATAAATAATTGCTATTAGTCATTTATTATCTCTTTTGGGCRAGCTTCATAATGTTGCCAAGATATATCAATAGATTTATATAATAGGAAAAGTYCATAGTGCCAGAAAAGAATAGACAAGACAGAGAGGACAGAGAAGAARGGCTCACTTTGAAATCTCACTATATGGTTCCATATGAAAACTACAGTAAAAATGAAGCTGAAAGATGGAGGAGTGAATAGAAAAAACAWAATTATTTAATTACACTTTCATACTGATTACATGACTTCTCAGGACAAATATGAAGACTACTTCATTTCTTGTTTAAAGACTGAAACAATTATTCCAATTTTTGAAATGAAGACATAGTAATGACATAATGAAGACATGTAAATTCTCCCATAAACAACATATGATCCTAACTTAAAGAYGGAACAGATGGTCACAACACATAGGTACTTCCTGGTATCAGAGGATTCCAAGGAYAGGTATTAACTCAGCTGTGAGAAAGGGATGTCATATAATGGCATTAAGACAGCCCATTAACTAGCCAATCCATTTCAGGATTGTCTCTCATTGTTTACTATGCCAAAGAGGTGTCCCCTTCTCTAACAAGACCAAAGAAAAACAAAGTTGGCCATAGAACCCAGTYAATCTTTGAAACCTTGTATTTTTYAGGACCCAGAAACACACTTATCTTAGAGCTGGAACACCTCTTGCACCAGGAAAGGCTAAGAAAGTTGGGGTTTTTCAGCCTGGAGAAGAGAAGGCTCTGGTGTGACCTAAGTGTGGCCTTTCAGCACCTGAAAGGAGCCTACAASAGAGTTCAGGAAGGACTTTTCACAACGTCATGTACTGATAGGTTAGGGGGCAGTGGACTTAAGCCAAAGGAGGGTAGCTTTATATTGGCTGTTAGGAAGAAATTCTTCACTGTARTGGTGGTGAGGCTCTGGGTTGTCCAAAGAATCCATGAATGCCCATCCCTGAAATGGATGGCCCATCTGTGTTCAAACTCTGAATGCCCCATCCCATGTTTAAGGTCAGGTTGTATGGAATCCTGATCTAGTGGAAGGTGTCCCTGTCCACTGTGGTGGGATTGAAACTAGATGGTCTTTATGGCCCCTTCCACCAAAGTCATTCTATGACTCTATTATTATCTGCATTTTTCAAGCAAGGCAAACTTGAGCAGAGAGGTTACATTACTTAGCTACCCTTTAGGATTCTAGAAGAGCTCCACCACTCTTCAAAACATCTGAAAAGAGCAGTCTTTTCTACATAGGCTACTCATTTGGAGGATACACTATGCACCCAAACATGGGTGAAATTTTGAAATGTTTAGAAATAAAAGCCYTCAGTTTTTGCTAACTCAAGACAAGCACAGTCCAACCCAACAAAATCGTTCTACAGCAGGAAAAAAAAAGGTTTTGTGTATAYAAAATTTCTTACAATTTTAAATATATTTTGTAAAGATAAAGAAATCTAAGAACTTAAATTGCTAAAGCATATATTTCAGCTAGAGATTTCAACAGCCATTTGATCTCTTAGGACTGCAGGAAAACATCAAGTCAATTAGGCCTGCAAGGCCTGTAAAGCCTATTAATACAATATTCTTCAAATAGGGTCCCTATCTCCTCCTCTTTACCACCCAAAACCCACAATCCTCAAGCATTCTACCTTTAGGTTTAACAGAATAAAACCCAATAGCCTCTCCTTTCTTCCACATGATCTTAGCATAATGGCTGCTGCCATGACAGAGAAAGGGGATCTCATTTCTGTCCATTTCTTGTGTTCGATAGATAATTCGATTCAGAACATAGAGAACAACCCTCTCTCCAACAGATTTGACCTAAAGAAACACAGAAAAAAAACATTTTAGAAGATTGGTCAGATTAGTTAATAACCATACATCAGAGATGTTATTTTTCAAGGTTGCCAGTTAACACAGCTGCAGACAGAGTTCAAGGGAAGGCTGTAAGTGCTCAAGCAGGGTGACTCTGGGGTTTGTTATAAGGCAAGAAGATGCTCAGAAGCCATAGCAATAGATTAAGTTCAAATCACTACCACGGAGGACATTCCTTGACTTCAATGTCACTCCTAATCCAATATGTGAAAGCTGGGAGAAGGGCAGTGGAGTGGGAATGTTATGATTTAACTCAAAACTATTTTTGGACTCAAGAAACATTCATCAAATGCAATAGCAGCACATCAGCCTCAGAGTTCCTGGGCTAGCAGGTAACCAAAGTCTTACAAAGGAGAAATGATGAGCCTCAGGGTGGCAGGACTTGGCACACTCAATCACTGCTGATAGAGTGGCAGGCAACAGGACATGATGCAGTGAAAAAAATAGTTACAACAGTTTCTGTGGCATGAAATAAGGAATTCAATATCCTTTTCTCTGTCCTGCATGGTTCCTTTTATACATGAAATTTGACTTCACCACTATTCTACTTACTGTAAAGGAAGGAGGAACCATGCTCTCTTCTAATGCTTAGTCTCAGCTACCTCCCTTGCAAAAAATTTCATTTTCCTGATTTTCCTACCATTAAGAAGTATGCGGAAAGCAAGCTACATGCCAAATTTTCTACAGAAAATATTAAAAATGGCAAAAATCAAAGATAAGTATCCAGATTCCATGAGCAGATATAAATTACAGCCCTGGAAAAACACAGATTTCCAGATTTGGAAAACTCCATGCTACATAGGGTTAAATAATGATAACAAGGGTCAATGATGAGCAATAAAGCAGATACCAGGCAATGTACTTTTCCAGACCTCATGTATTGCCACAGCAAGCCACCAGCTCCAACTTGCTTCTGTCAAACACGTTCCTTACAGTATTCTTGGTTAGCTAGTATCCTGATGAGACCAATAGGTACTGCCATGGTACACACACTATTCTACTAAGATGCTTCAACACAACCASATAACAATATTCTGAAGAGTAAAGAAAGAAATTATAACACAGCTAACATCTATGTTGTCTACATATGAAGCTGCTGTACAAGTCGTTCTTGCTCTACACACTACCTTCACACAGAGGTTCCTTTTCCCCTAGTACCTATTCTCTATTACCTTGTTTCAGCCATCTCATTTCTAAATGAAATTAAAACATGTGATATCTGTCAGACTAACTATTTGCCTTTATCTTGAGGTATAAGATTATTTGCTAGGTGAATGTTGGAGCGCTTTACCTGATGGAGTCCCTGTCTAGCAGGGACAGATGTTCTCACAATGTCATCAATTGACCACCACTGGTCAGCAAGATACAGGGCTACAGCTTGAAAGAAACAAGGGAAATAAAAAGTTAGTGATTCTTACCATTCCAAAAGAAACATTTTATTAAAGCTGCCAAATAATCAGGAATAACACTGTAGTAACCAAATTAGGCATCTTCTAGATGGCACTACATTTAGGTAGCTCCTACTACCCTAGCACAACAAATGGGGCACTGTACTCCCCACCCATATGAAATGCCCCCTAGTCCAAAAGTTTGTTTGATAACTGAGACTAATAAACACAAATGCTTTTTTTTTTTTTTTTTTTTTTTTTTTTTTTTTNTTTTTTTTTTTTTTTTTTTTTTTTTTTTTTTTTTTTTTTTTTTTTTTGCCATATGACATACAGGAACTATTTCTTCAGACATAAGGACTATCCTTTGATGCCGTGCTCTAATATCTCCTTCCACTAAAAACTATGGCTGTCAACATGAGACTCAYTCTTACATGTATTTTACTTTTGGATTGCTAATGGATATTGATATTGAAACTGTGCAAGTTTTAGGGAGTTAGATGAAAGTAAAAAGGCTGATGGCCATGTGAGAAGCAGTCAGGAAAAATGTCATCTATAGGCATTTGTGGCAAATTTGGCAATCATATATATGGCATTAAATGGAAGAAGGAAACATGGAGGACTCGTAGGGGAATAAGAAGGAAGGAAGAAATGGAGGAGAAAACTGACAAAAACCTGGCTGTCATCTCAGCCAGAGCTATGCTAGGACTTCAAGCTAAAGACAAATTTACATACAATGCTGATCAATCACTATTAATAATGTGTATCTCAATTCATGGGAAATTAATGTATTCTAAGTATAATCAATACCTTTTGGAGAGGTCAAGCATATATAAAAACAAAATCAAGAGAGATGTTGTACTATGACCCAGACAAGCACCACATTATTTTGCAACGTATCTTTTAAATTCAATGGGTCCAGTTCTGGTCCGATTAGTGTGCAAAGTTCTAGCATTTGTGTATTTAAATCCACAACAAAAAATAATAGTATATGAACAAAAGGACAGGAAACAACAAATGCACAAGTGGCAAAGTTATGAGCTAGAGTAGCATGAAATGAGCAAGGGCCTGGTTACACATATTTTTCACAAAAAAAAAAAGAATTAACAGCAATATAGAGATAAAAAACTTAAAATGAAACCTGTGAGTGAGTCCCATGGTGCAAACAGTGCAAGAACTTTGTGCGTCTGCTCTTCACCATAGAGAGGAACAAAGCCCACAGATGTCAAGGTAATAGGAACCTGAAACAAGAATGCCCAATAATTCAGTAGACTCATGCTAAAACAACAATAGTGAAAACTACAGAGAATATTTATCAAGGAAAACAAGATAAATACTGAAAATCAAGTCCTTAATGGCTAACTGTAGAAGCATCAGATTCCAGTCCTTACTTTCGACATCAACATTTCTTCTTAGAGACAAACTACATTCTAAAGAGCTCTGACTCCCAAGCTCTGGCACATTTAGCTATAGTAATTTGTGCTGTTACAGCTCTCTTCTGCCAACAGTTTGAATTTGTGTGCGCAACTGAAGTAAGGGCATGCAAGGAGCCAGCATTATGTTCACTTCAACAGCCCCAACTCCGCAAGCTGTCAAAGCCAACAGAAGAATAAGGCAGTCAGTCAAGCACAGAAACAAACTGGCAAAGCAAAATTTGGTTTGTTAACAAGTTCTAATGTGCTACAGTGGGAAAGCGAATTCAAAAGGGTTTTGTTCGCTCACACTACATACATTTTAGAAATTCTGAAGTTGTCTACTTGATTTTCCTCCTCAGAGAATATATGAAAAGGGTCAAATAATCTTCCTTTAAGGAATCAAGTATCTTTGTTGAAATGCATTTTGATATTTAAATTCACATGTTTCCATTATTAAGGTATAAAAAACTTGACAGACATGAATGGTGTGGTAGACAGACGTGCTTAACCAATTWAAGAAGACTATGACATGCTACTGCCACAAATGAGGATATTAATACAAGCAAATATTTAGCTATAAAACACTTGTATAAATGCAGAAAAGTAGCCAAGATTCTGATTCTGCTAAGAAATCTACAGCATTGACCTTTAGATCCCACAGAAAATCCTCTCAGCTCACTTACTTTTCATCAATGCTATAATCTATTGGTTGTATTGGTATTAGTTCTAATAGAAACATTTGTCTGGACAGAATTGACACTGACCAACTTCCCACACAAGGGTAAGTGTTTAAAACACTCAAGTGTCACAGTTATTCTCTACTACAGCTCAGAAGTGTCACAGAGTATTTCAGATAAAAAAAAAAAAACCTTTTGAAATTAGTGAAGCTAAATAATGAAAACTTGAACTTAAACATGAAGAACACTGAAAGACTGAGATACAAAAAGAGCCAATTAGCTTCAAAAAATAACAAACCCCTTAGTGATAGGTTGATAGTGGTAGGCTGATGATAATTTTTGAGACTATGTGAAGTAGTCATTTTTAGGTAAGAGTTTGATTCATCAGTTGAAGATTTAAGGTTATAGACAGATTGGGTTTGTGGAGGTTTTTTAAAATTACTGAATATACAGAGATCTATTGCCTAGAAGCAGTACACAGTCACAGCTACCCAGATTTAAACCCAACTACAGAGTGAAAAAAATAGAGATTAACACAAGAACCCTGAATTCAAAAAATACAAAAGCTTTGATAAAATAATTCTGTAATTCAATAGGACTGTATACCTTAAATCTACAAGGACATTAAGAATGCCAGACCTACAGCATTTACTTGCTCTTACCTTGCGACGGTCCTGCAGAGAAAAGAATTCAGGAGCGTTTGGATTCCCCCACCGAAGGTTGAAGAGGTAATCCTCTGCCGAGTTCTCCAAGTCCTCATGACTGTAATTGCTCAATATATCCACAGGGAATGACATGCTCTTGAGAAATAAAGCAACATTATTAATGTAAGTAGTTTGAGACCTGAAATGCACACATAAATAAGACTGTTGAACCCCCATACTCTGCTGTTCACTAAAATTCTCTACATGCATGAGAGAAAGGAGAAATGCTCCAGGCATTTAGAATTAGGACGGTGACCATTAACACTCACTCTGTAAAAGAATACCTGAAAAGGATGAGATTATYCTACAGATCCCCGCAGACCTCAGCTGTGGCAGATTTCCAACACACAAGCTCCCTGTTCGCAGCACAACTACATGCTGCTTTGAGGTGGCAGACTTAGCTCTCTCTCCCTCCCAGATGATGTTTTTGATGTTACAGGTCAAGCAATAACTAGGTGATAAACAAAAAGTAAACTACACAGAAGATAACAAGACAGTCAATTTGAGACTTTGCCCTTAAATACATCTCCGAAGAAACCAAAWCATTGCTCAGGATTTTTCTCAACAACTGGCCAGTTAGTGTGCCTAACAGATGGTTGTTTCCAAAAGCATCTCAGCTGCAAACAGAAATGTGTACAAGCTCTTTAAAAACAAGAGCCCACAACAGACTAAAGAGACACATTCAGGAGGTGACAAGACAAGACTAGAGCAATGAAGCCAAGCATAACGGCAATGACTTCTTGGAAGCTCTTAGATTAAAATTCTCCTTGCCAAAGGAGTGTCAACTGAAATGAGCTAGAGTTCCTGGTATCCACTTTGTGCTCTTCTGGTAAGGATTTTTCCAGCTTTATAAAACTATACACTCATTGGCTACTTTCAAGGTACTTTCAAACCCTCAGAAGCATGAGCTAATACAAGTTMATGAGAACCTACCCGGGTGTTCTGGAGGAGCACACAGATTTTGATCTGATCTTGTCTGCTCAGCTCCCATCAACCCATCACACAATTTTTAAACACAAAATTTTTCATACAAATTTTACAATTCCTAGTCCTCACTACAGAGTCTTTTTTTTTCTAAATTTTATTTGAAATCCTAATGCTCAATGATCTTTTTCATCTTTATCTTCAGTCCCCTCTATTTAATCCACCATTCCTTATTCTCCTGACACAGGTAAATCAAGTGCACAAGAATTTCTTATTCTGACTCAATCACTAACAATTAAAAGTCTGCATTTTAAAAGCTTTTAAACTGCAATAATATGCTACTATTAAGTTGACTGAATAGAAGAGGCTGCTCCTTCTACAAAAGAGATTTTTTTTCCCTGTTAGCATTGAACAACCAACTTGGACCTGACTTCATTGGCGTCTACAAATGCTGCCTTTAACATTGTTGCTGATGAAAACACTAATATTTTCCCTGAATGCTATTGTTCAGATATACACATGCATTCCTCATAGACATTTCCTTTCAAATTCAGGTCATTCCTTCCCCTCAGCTGTTATTTGCATTTTCTCCTGCCTCCCCTTCCAGTCTCTCACATTCCTCCCACTTACTGCTCACTGACCCTATCAGATACCCAGCTGCACCTCTTAGTTCTCTGACTGTTTATCCCTACACTTCAAGGCTGCCTTTGCTCTTGTTAACACTACTCCTTTGGCTCCTCCTGTTCACAAGCAAACTGATTTCCAGAGCCAAAGGTGATGTGTGCATGCTTTTGAAGGCAGGAGTAAAGCACACCAGAGAAACTGCTGTCAGGGGTGAAATCCATCCATCACTCATCTCCTCATGTGTAGCAGATAAGGCTTACCTGCCCAGATCACAGTTCTCAAATACATCAGCAATACTGCACTGGTTATGCTGATCTAAACACATTGCAAGAAAAGCAAGGTGAAGTATGAGATTACACGACACTACTTCTACAAGAGGATGAGGCTTTACCACCTGATAAACTGCAACAGGCCAGGTAAATCCTGCTGTAAATGAATACAGTAGGTGAAAAACACAAAATTTAATTTTCTGTATGCTGGCAGAAAGGGAAACCCCCCTCTACTATTAAAGAAATACCCAACTTCTTAGATAACACTGCTATTAACAAAGAAATTGAGCTGAGGTTTCATTATTACATGATGAACAGACAAACAAGCCACAATATAACTTTAAGCCTCTAGGTAATAATTCCTGACATTTTTTGAATAAAATAATTCAGGTCCAAAGCAGAAAACACACAATAAGAAATCCAGTAATTTATCTGAGTTCCAACCACTATACCACTATGAAAGCAAAAGCAGCAATCCTGTCTTTGTTTATAAGCAAAAAAGGCTAACTAATACATTCATTAAATTACCCTTAAAATCATTCACAGACCTCTTTTCTGTTTGTTATTTGGGCTACTTAATTTCTCATGGCAAACTTCAATTTTATTTATTCTCAACTCACAGTAGTCAATTTTGATGTTTTCTTTCACAGCATTTACAGAGAACATGTTATACAAAAGAAAACTGTACAGAGAAATCTTCAAGACTAAACCAAGTAAAAGCTACTCAGCACCCCTCCTAAATAGCCATTTATCCTTTTTACCATGCAGCAGATTAGACATGTAAAGTTACAAGCTGTTGTACACTTGTGTGATGTATTTTGTTCCAGTGTTGATGAGGTCAGAAATAGTTTGCATTTGAGTTCACTACATCCCTGAAGAAATCAATAACTATTCACAAAGTTATCAAGTTATAGCAAAAGCATAAACAAGTAATGAAAGAAGAACATTCCATGCCAATCTACAGCAGAGCATAAGAAAGTAGTTCACAATACAAAATGCAAGCATCTCAATTTTGAAATGCATAATAACATATCATAAAGACAAATGAAATGGCTTTCAACAGTAATGATTTAATACATATCCCTCACTAAATTACAGTTGGTTATTCAGTATTTAAAACAAAGTAAAAATACAGATGGCTCCACATCTAGTCGGTCTCAAATAAAAGAGTGAGAGAAAAAGGACAGGAGAAAACAGCTTTTCTTGACCAAAGCAGTAACACATTTTTTTTTGCTGCAGAGGCGGCAGGAAAGCACAGGTCTCTGCCATGCAGTCACTCATGCCCTTTTTTGTTGCTTTAAACCTCCATACACTGCATGACTGTAAAACTGTCAGGTCAAATCCTTGTCACACATTACAAGACCATGCTCTGCTCATGGGGTACCACTCCAATTGGTTAGCACACAGTCAGCCTGACTGAGCACATGCAATGTAGCCCTAAGCAACCAAATTCATCATGAGCATTTGTACAAAAAAAAAAMCACCATACTAGAAGAGTGTGTTGGGGGGGGGCAGGGGGAAAAAGTTTATTTTATTATTCAAATGAGGCAACTTAAGCTTTTCATTTTTCAAGCAAAATAAAATAAATTTTACACTTTTCAAAAACATATGATTACACAAAATAATATTAATGGGTTTGTGTAATAATCTCACATGAACAATATTTGCATTAATGTGGAATCGTATGACTTTCTCCCTTGTCAGCATTATGCAAGCTATTACACGAGAAATGGCACGTCCTTTTTTAAGAACAGCTGCAGCACCAGAGGGTAACAGATCAATTCATGGAACACCAACAAAACCCACGCTTAACAGGACAAGTGAACACATTTCTGTGCAACACAGGCACTTCTTTATTTACAAAATCTTTATTAATGTTAGCATTATTGTTAAAAAAATAAACATGGCAAAAGTGGGCAAAATTGTGAATTGGTTTAATAATAAATTACATCTAGAGCCCCTATGTCATCTCGGAAGTGAATATTAAGAGAGTTGCACAGTACACACAGCTTCCAGATCACATGTGGATTTGAGCAGGAATCAAGAGATCTATTCAACCCGTTGCAACTCCTCAATAATGAATGTCACAAAATTGCAGAAAAGTAAGAAGCCAGCAGCTATGTTATTTCCTACAGTATGTCAGAGGGCTTACAAACAGCTTAAAACTGGGTTTGCGTGCCTTTATCTCAGGGGAAGAGAAGTCTAAGTGGTTAGGCTGACAGATGAGGATTTAGAGGAATTTCCAGCTGTAGCACAGACTTCATGTGAACACAGACGTGTYACTTGATCTGCCTGAACTCCTCTACAAAACACAGATTATCATTACCTCAAAAAGACCAGTGTGAGAAATATTTTACTGAGATTATGACATATGTTTACAAAAATCATATCAGAACTTAACAAGTACAGGAAATAGATAGTTACACAGCACAGCTTACCCAAACAACTAATTTTCCTTTAAAAAAAGTAAAAGAAAAATAAAATCACAATCATTCAATGCCTTTTCAACAAAAGATAATAGCTGGGACAAATAACCAAGCAGCTGAACAATCTTCAGATTTAAATTTGTTTTTAACAATAAATAATTATAATTTAATTAGTTGGTGTGGTGTTTTTTAATTGTGATTTGCAGTTCAGAGAACAGGTGCCAGGGTGCTCAAGCCATTTCCTGCTAAACCAGGATAACCAACACAGACCCAGCCTGCAGGATACAAATACAGGTCCAGTTCTTTGAAGCACTGGTCTACTCAGACAAAAACTAATCTGCAGTAGTGTCTGACCCAAGCTTTGATCTATTCCAATAAATGCAGAAGTATTGGATCACCAGACTGATCCTCAAGACTGCCATGTATTTCCTGTGAATCAACACACACCTTAAACCAAGTTCTGTTTTAAAAATATAATCCATGATCCTACCATGACCTCCCAGACTAGCTATGAGCTACACCTGGGCTCTCATTAAGAGAAGAGACATAAATAACAAACTAAACACTTAACTCTACACATACACCAATTACAGAGAAAGCCAAGCCAGGACTGCAGAAATCCCAAGCAATGCTCCAGGCCCAGACTGATGATGCACCAAAGCAGCAATGACCTTGGTCTGAGTAGTAGGAGGATCATTTCCATTTTGCTGTCTTTGCTTCCCACCTTGCCAGGTCCAGTCGCTGGTCTGGTGAAAGCTGTGAAACTACAGCTACATAAAAATTGTAAGAAAATTTTAAATTTTGAAAAACTAATCTTTTCAGTCTTTTGGCTTCAACTACTAAACTACAAAAATCATCACATCTGCCACTTCTAAAATTGTTAAGCTCTCTTAGCACTAAGTCTATTAACAGACAAATTACATAAATGTTTCTTTGCTTTTACTACCAGTTGTTACATACACTAATAAAATTTTCATTTTATTTCTTCTTTATTCAACATCAAATACTTTAAACTGTGAGTGGTTGTTTTTAAATGTAGTTCTTTTTCTTGTTTCTATAAGAATCAAATCTAAAATACTTAAGTTTAAAAGTTCATGATTTTCTATTATAAAAATAAGTAAATATTAAACTTATACCAAGATAATCAGTCATTTAAACATTTTTATGAGAGCCCATACTTGGTTTATCATGAGCCAACATAACTGAAATACATAGAGAAAGACTGTCCTGTGATTACCTATTTAGACCACTGTTGTAACAAAGCCGTTGTGTTTTATAAATATCCCTACCTCTTAAAACCCTGTGAACTTTAATCTGTGATGTAATGTATATTGACTGTAGGAACAAAAAGACGTTTTAGGAGAGAGATGTTTAAATTTCACACAACAGAGTGTGTATTAGGATTTCTTGAAAACCATACAAGCTTGAAGTAGCAACAATAACACACTACTTGATCTGCCACATTGAATAGACAACTCAAGCCCTCCTCATTCAAATAACTACTGATTTAGAGGAACGTTTTCTTGGGTTTTAAATTGCAAAATGGAAGCTGGACAACAGGTCTTCAAACCATTATCCACACTTTAGCACAAAGGAATATAAATACTATTTCCCTACAGTACAGCTTTTGTTCATATTTTTCAAGAATATAGGCATATAAATCATAAATACACATTCTTGCCATCTTAGATAAATTTGCTCTGATTTATTTTTTTTCTTGAAAGGAAAAAATAATGGGGATTTTGTTTGGTTGGTTGGTTTTGTCTAAAGTAATATAAAACCCAAACAATGTCTATTCATACCCTACAAAATCACAAACAGAAAATTCTTAAGGAAACACAAGGCAGTGGTCTAGAAATTGCCATCAACATCAACCAAGATCTCTGGATTAATATGCCAGCCACATCACCCATAATCTGCTTGAAGCAGCTTATGCAGCTCTGGTTTTCTATCAGACACACAAATCAAGGCTGTTGATTTGAATGCAAATACACAAACAAAAACAAATCCTTTCTATTCAATAATTAGCCACACAATGTAACTTAAATTTACATGTATATCACAGAATTATGAGATCTACATAAAGGATTCAACTCCTCAGCAGGAATTATGGTCCKAAGTTCTCAGTGCTGGGTATGAGCACCCTCTTATCAAAAGAAACATGAACCAGGAAAGAAAGAGGAAGAGCCCTCCATATTAAAAAAAAAAAAAAAAGTATTTGCATCTGATTTCTTTCAATTAAAGCTGACAGGGTAGCATTAGGAGAAGAGATGCAAATTTCCTCTCCAACCCACCTTAGGTAGGTACAATTCCTAAGAATATGCCCAATTAGGCACCTGTGTACCATCACTGGTATTTTACTCAAGTGATTTAAATTAGACATTATATTAGATAGCTAATTTAATCAACAACTAAGTTCTTCAGTATGCAAACTACTAACCTGTTATTTACATTTTTCTACAGTCTCATATTTTAATGAGATTATCATTTGGTTTCTTGAAGAGGACTCCCTTCAATAGGGAGTTTTGGAAATTAATATGCACAAGTGTTTCCTACAGTGAAAATGTGCCAGAGATAAACTAAATCAAAATACTGCATTTGAGACTGCTTAAAATAAACACAATTAATAAATCTGGAAAATTAATTTTTCTTACAGAAAGCTTTCATGCCTTCCCTTTCAACTACTTCGCTTTAAGGGGAATCTATCCATACAAAAAAATGAAAACTGTTCTAGTTGTGTTTGAAAATAATTAACATGTAAAAGACAGATACAGGCAGATGGGATTATTACTTTGTGAATTTGCCTCTGCCTAATACATATCTGATCTCCCCAGCACTCCGCACTCACCCCTCTTTCTAATTTCTTACTTTCCTCTAAGTTCCCTTCACTACATGAAAARCCTGTTTAGGGGCTAAGAAAATAACACCAAACCCCATACAGATACCTCTAATGACACACCTTTCCTCTCTGCTCACTACTCTTTCCCCCTTCCATGCTTTAGCAGTTTGAAGCCATTGGTGTGCAGTTCTCTGGTTTCATCCTGAGTACCCTCCAATTTTGCTGCTGCCGTTTAGACCTTACACCATCTGCTCCTAAAGATCTTAATGACCTTCCTATAGCTGAGCACTCAGGGCTCCTACATAGCCTCTCTTCTCAGGTGGCTGATGGGCCACCTGCGACACACACAGCCACACTGCTCTTACCCCTGCTCATCTTCCACAATTTCCATAGGCTTGCCTTCTGCTCCTCCAGGCACCTAACAAGGCAATATTGTGAAGTTTAATTTGCTGCTTGCTATCAGAAGACCATCTCCTATTCCCACTTGGTACCCACRTTTCTTGGCAACTTCTTCCATTTTCAAGCCTTCATATCCTCCTCTTACATTATCCCACTGGTTTGCAAGGGCCATCTCATAAATACATGTAGCGATTTCAGAGATAAGAACAATTTTCCTGCCATATGTAGGAAAAAAAAAACAGACAACAAAACCCACCAAATCTGGATAACTGGTGGACTAAGCAACCTAACATAACTAACCTAACAGCACAGTGAGACTGCAGTTGCAGTAACCCTACATACGCATTTGCATCTATTTTTAAATTGCTTGGTTGTGCTGTCCTATCCCCTATTCCCACAACTGGGGCGGACGTCAAAGCTGCACAGATTAGATTAACCAATCACAGATATGTGTTAGCACAGTCTAATGCGTTACTTCTCATCAGCCAAAGAACAGCAACTCTGGCTGCTTTGAGAATATTCTACATGGAAATTCAAGTGATGGTGTCTGTGGCTGCTAACAGCGAGGAGCAGGTGATTAATCTTCGCAGTCAGTCTCCATACCCTAGGAGTTACTTAAATAGGTGTATGCATTATAACTATGCCACATGAAGTCCGGCTTTCAGCAGCCAAGCCGTAGGAAATTCAACAGTTAAGCAGTATTCAATCTCTTTTTGTCTTGTTGAAATTATCTGTAGGTGGTTTTGCTGGTTTTGCCTGATTTTCAATGTCATTTGCAGCAAGAGACCTACAACTAAGAATATAGCATGTGACAAAGAAAGCAGCACAGTCTTGGTTTTGTGGGTGATTCAAATGAAAATGTAGAAAGGAGAATAGAAATTGACATAAGATATTCCTGGACACAGGAATGGAAATAAACAAGGTTGCAACATGAGACCCCTGTCAGGCAACCATAAAACTTTCTTGCAAACCAACAAGCACGCAGAATTGAGATGTTTCAGGGTCTCACTGTATGGCCCTATGGCACATTTACAATAGCCTGAGGATTAGAAATCTGAAAGCAGCAAGACAGTAAGTATAACACATTCAGAGCAGTGAGAATTTAAATGTCACCTTAGATTTTTTTTCTCCCAGGAAGGGAATAGGCAGCTAGCTCCAAATTCTCAATYCAGCCCCAGTGTATCTTGAAGATACAATTATCTTCAGAGGATGACAGATGGCTAAAAATACAGTATCTAGTATGAGCAAATTCTCAATTTTAACTGCTATTTGTGCTCTGTGTTCAACTGTAGCAAGTTCTTTCAGCTGCTTTGTACAACAAATTATGAACTACAAGATGACTAACTTCACAGGCATACTTACAAAACAGTCGGTGTTACCAAAACAGTGTGGGATTGCTCCAAAGGAACTAGGGACACAGATAACTGGAAAGAATTTTGCCTTGCCTTTCTCAAAGTCTTATGTCAAGATTATCGCGTACATCAAAAACATGGTTCAAAGGAAGTAATCAGGCTTTCAGACAACATGCTTGGGCCATAGACAGGATAAGGAGTTCCAGTCTGAGCCCAGTCATTTTATGAAGAGGTATTTCAAGATGCCATCCCAGGTCACAGAGACCATTCTCACAAATACAGTGGTAGCTATAAGCGGTTCCATATGTCCATGCAAAACAGCACCCTTACTTCCTCACCTTCACAGAAGCCCAAAAACTAGACTACCCCTGCCTAGCTCACAGGTGTAGTCAGCAGTGACTATGTTATCTTTCTTATTCCATTCTTCAGAAGGATGAAAAAGGTGCATATGCATTAAAACCAGAAAACTAGAAGTAAACTCCACCATCTGAAAAATAAGCAAGTAATAAAATGATATGCAGTATCAATACAATTAAGAAGCTAGGAAAGAGTCAGGCATTCTTGTAAGCTGTTCCAGCTAGTAGAAAAAATAGTAAGAAGGTCTGGTATCTGTTTGTGTAGAAATGCTGTTCTCAAAACAAAGGAAAAGTAAAACACCAAAAAGAGTATTTCATTGCTCAGAATCAGAATCAAGAATCCATTCAAATGTCAAGTGAGTTACATCTATCTTCCCCAAAATGAATCTCTTCCCCAGTATTCATACTTCCTGTCATCCAAAGCAGTATTTAACAAAATCCTTAGCAGACTGACTTCTGAGCAATTCTGTGTTTGCCTTTTATTCCAGCAGTCTCATACTCGTGGATGGTTAATTCTTGTTTCCCACATTTGTCTGGGTATAGCCACTGCTGGTTTTTTCAATCCAGGACAGCCATGTTATAAAAATCCATCCATTAAGGTGCATTCACAAGGTATCAGTAAACACGTTACTACAGGATTGGAGTTGTATGTCTGCAAATTTTAGCAAGAATGTCTCTAATAGCAGAAAGGAATTCACACACAACTTCCTCCCTCATATCATCTGTCCTCAGCAACCATCCTGACATTCCAAGAACTTACAAGCTTCTGTCAACATTCTGCATTTCCCCTGCTTCTCACTGTAATACATTTGTATTACATTTGTTTGTAAGATTCAAACTTCTAAGATACACCTTCTAGTACCTAGGCTATCCCATTATGGGTGTACTTGAATTTTTATTTTGAAAAAACAAGCAAACACACAAACAAAAAAGCAGCTTTAAATGCTTCAATAACTTACCTTCTCTGAAATGCACATTATTTGATTGTTAATGGTGGGTTTGGACAAGGTAAGTAAAGCTACTCACACTTCTGAACATACCCCCTACTCACTTTGTCAAAAAGTGAATAAACAAACAAAAACCCTAAACCAACAAACAAAAACACMAAAAAAGCACCCAACAACAACAAAAAGAACAGTATTAGCACTGCTGACTCATTATACTAACACTAAATCAGTGCTCAGCTTAAGCCTGAGTTGCCAGGAATGAGCTTATTACCTCCTGCTCCTTAAAAAAAAACTCCTTTCTGCAGCTGCAGACTAAAGGTTGACAACATAAATTCTCAGTGATGAGGTATCAAAAAAATTAAATTATTCCAACATTTTTAAATCCTTTTAAGTTGTGCTGCACTGTAGTAACATTTACATTTCTATTGTTTAAATTGCCAGTTATTTTATCATTATCAACTCCCAAATTATTCCAATTCCCCAGTTATGGTTATTGCTGGCTAATTCTACAACAGCTGTGAGAAATATTATTCAAGTTAGAAAACATTTTTATTTGCAGAATTTGCTGGCTGCAAAAGAGCTAAATAAAAGACAGCAATACATTTGCTAACTTAAACACACTTCACTTATTTACACCCAGTGTATCAGAAGCATGAAGTTAGAGTGAAGGCAGCACTTCATACCATTTGAAGCTCACGGATTCTCAGTGCTGGGAAAGGTCGGTGCAAGCAGCATGCTCACAGCCACTGCCTCACCAGAACTTCTGAACTGGGTATATGCTTCTAGTACTGCCTCAGGGGCTACTGTTTTGACAGAGACCACACCTTCACTGATTATTCTTTCTCTTCAGTGACCCTCAGAATTAAAGAAACCTATTTAGCCACCCTTACTTTACATGTTCTTATGAAGCCAAGAAGAAAGGGTAACAATGAACTCAAATCATTCTGTTCCATAAACAATTTCTAGTCATAAGCAGCAGCATGAGACACCGGCCCTGTGAATATGGAGGTCACCTGTCCTATAATATTCTGACATAAAATGTTAATTTACTACCAAAAGTACAAAAGAGAAGGACAACTCAGATTTGAAAACAAATCAAAAATCAAAACTATTACTTTGAATAGCTGTAGAACACACAGTTCAGTATACAATTCAAAGAAATGGATCTTCCTTGATTTTCAATTCAAAGAATAATTTAGACCTTATAAATGTATCATTTAAAACAACAGTAAGTTTTCAAGTTAGCTTTGAAAACAAAGAAACAGGTACGTTAGTCCTGAAAATTCTTATTAATTTTGTGGAGATTTTAGGAAAGATTTGAAAGCTCATTACTCTTTTGGGACAGGATTCTTTTACATATTTTAGCAAGATATTTAAAAGCATTTCTGAAATCTCGGACTTATTGGAGAACACCAATTAAATTTATAATGATTATATAAATATATGCTGTCACATCCCATTGTTCAGAAAAAAAAAAAAATCAGCAATAGCAGACAAAACTGCAAGAATGCAAGAGAATAGCTACGAAGATACTGCATATGCCATTTTGGTCAAATGTAAAACAATGCAGGAGAGGAAACAGATTAGAGCAGACTTTTGCACTCAGATTTGTGTAAACCGCACTGCAACATCTGGAAGCCTAAGTTTGAGAGGAGGGTTGAAGTCTGAGTGAATGGGGCCATATCTATTATAAGAAAAAAAAGTTGGTTTTTTTTCTCAACAGGTTACAAAATGATTACCCAAGAGACATTCATTGACAAAAGCGGTTCCAAAGTAAAGCACACTCCTCTACTACCGGCGCTCCAAAGCTTCATAAAGAGGACGACTGGGGCTTTCTGGAATGTGTAGTTGATACAATGTGATGAATAAGTTACAAACTTGAGAGTCAGGAGTAAGATATTTATCAGAGTAGAAACAAGAAACCAGTATCTCGCATGGAAATTTATTTAGGAATGGCAACATGAAAATAAGCCTAAGTAAACATTACTTCAGCTCTAATACTACTATTGGAACCTGAAGTTTAGAAACATAACTGGYAACACCTTTAAATGATCATTACTACTTGATATTCATGATTGGTAGAAAAGAGAAATTGATACTAAATCTTATCATACCTAAGAACATAAAGCAATTGAAGGGCTCTTCTACTCGGATGAGTTTCTCTAGCAACACCAAATCCCATGTTCTTCTTTAGTGATTTTTGCACCAAACATGAAAATAAAAGCACTAATAAGTGTCAACCTTACTAGTAAAGTGAACTTCCTCCACCTTTCACTGGAAAAGGCTCTGCAACTACAACTATTTTTAAAAAATTGTGCTTATACAATGTGTGGATTAAAAGAGCTTTAAGATAATTTTGAGTTCTATTATCTTTACAACACTAACAGACATTAAAAAAGACTCCATCCACATATATATAAACCTCCACATTTTGATTATTAAATCAAAGTGACATTCTCTACCTTGATGTGCATACTGAATAAATTAAGAGCATTTTCCAATTCATTTTGTGGAGTAATGCCTCTTTGTAAAGTGTCTAGTTTTGTAACACTACAGAAAGAGTTCTGGATCATGCATTGCTGGAGAGATAGTGTACAAGTACAGTAGAATCCTATTTTAATTACTCATCTTGTACAACAAGAAAGAGAGACACCATAAAACATTTGATTCCACACAAACAAGATGATAAGGAGCATCAGACTAGGCAAAGAGAAACAAGAAGAGACTTTAAAACCTGCCTACTTTATCAACAGCTCAAAAAAAGTGTTGAAATTGAGATGTTCATTGACATCAATAACACCTGAATATAAATATTGGTCCTACAAATCACTCTCTGCCCCAACGTTTTTCTACTACAGAATAGGTGTTTCAATGTTTTTCACTAGTTACCATTAAGACAAAAAGCACGAAGTTCTTCACTACSTAAATTGCACAGAGGTCAATTAAACAAGGAAGGTACTAGGATGGTTRAGGAAACAGAAAGAAGATGCACTCAGTTTCTATAAAGTTGGAAGACCATGATCACTCTAATCCACAGCAATGTTTCAAAGGTCCCCCAGTGAGGCAGCACTGWTTTTATTATACTGATCACTGTGACACAATGCTAATTCCCCATAGAAACTGCTGGGCTCTATACTAGGCTTTGACCAATGGTGCTGCCCAACTCATACAATAAGTATAGTTGCGCAGAACAAGAAAAAAGTTCCCTCCTCGGCGATATGTGCACAAAAAAGCAAATATCAGCTGAATGGTGTCTTCTCACTAAAGGCTAGTTTTCCAAATTTCTGATTATCAATAACTGAAAATGCCACAGCTCAGACCAGCATAAAGACAATTCTTTAATGGTTTTCTCTAAATAGAGCATTCACACATATATAAAATTGGTGAGTTAATATAGTTTGTTTTCCACCAATGCTAGTAAAGCCTTTTGCTCTAGCTCTTAGCGTAACCCACTTTATCAGGCTGCATTTAACACTCATAAGCAGGATAGCAACGCTACGTCAATGGGAATCTTCGGCAAGATGCTTCCCTGCGTTTCAAGAGAAATGAATCAACTCTACCTCAAAATAAAATTCAGAAAGACTTACACATCACATGTAGGAAAACAGAAGAGTGTGTGTGTGTGTGTGTGTGTGTGTGTGTGTGTGCACGCATGACTCTGCGTGTCCAAATGTATTTGCACGCATGCACACGCATAGAGCCATCTTTGTGGGAGATAGCAACTGTAGCATTGCAATTATTGTTTCCATGCACACGTAAAGGTGTATGGATGGATAATGGATCGTACATGCGTGTGTGGCTATAATACGTAAATTTCAACGCTACWATAAAAGACCCCACAAAAGATGGCTGGTGCTGACCAACACGGAGTGGCCTGGGCCAGAACTCACACCGAACTCGGCGTGCCGCAAGCTCCGCGAAGGCCAGGCAGGCAGAGGGGGGATCGAGCCCAGCCGGGCCGCCCCCGCCGCGGGGGAGCCTGGCCCATCCCACCGCCCGACCGAGCCGCCCCCGCCCATCGCCCACGGGCCCCGCGGCGGCCAGTTCGGCGCGGCCCTGCCGCCGGTGATGGCAGCGGTGGGCGGCGGGGTCGGGCACTGCCCGGGGGAACTGCCAGGGCG
>NW_026623263.1:1296410-1315733 GCF_030028575.1 Malurus melanocephalus
GTGCCGTGCTCGGCCGCGGGGGCAGACGTGGTACCCGCGCCATCGCTCACCGCCCCGCAGCTGGTGGCACCTGTCCTGCGGCCCTGGCGTACCGGGAAGGCCCGGGGCGGCCTCAGAGAGCTGTGRTACTCTCAAGGAGAAAGGAGCCAGGTCACGCAAAGTCTCCTAGTGCTGAGTAGCTCACCACAAAGATAGGGGTGAAATATGCCCTTTGAGAGAGGTGGTCCTGTTCACCAAACTGGGGTGCTCATTGAACTCAGTTACTGGCAGAAGCCTGTTTTTGAAATGGAAACACTAATCCCTGT
This sequence comes from Malurus melanocephalus, assembly GCF_030028575.1. Lineage (NCBI taxonomy): Eukaryota > Metazoa > Chordata > Aves > Passeriformes > Maluridae > Malurus > Malurus melanocephalus. The sequence continues at coordinate 1,296,716 of NW_026623263.1, forward strand.
TCCCCAACACTGACCACCGCTGGCCTCAGCACCTGAGTGTCTACCCCCAAAATGACTGTGCCAGGGAGCTGAAGAGCACCAAAATCAAATTRAGGTGTTTCTGAGAGGACAGCACTTGTCTTTGACTAGTTATAAAATGTACCCTTGCTTTATAGCTATGATGATTTGTCCTGAGAGTGAGAAATAGATGGTGCACATTGGTGGTAACACCTGTGGGACAGAGGAGGCTGGGCACAATTAGAGTCACTGCTCAATATGGGAAACAGCAGTCATTTCAAGAATTTCYCGGTGTTATCTACCAAACACGACTCTCAGTCCAGTGACCAGAACAGGTATTCAGTGTATTTATAATGGTTATATGCATGTCTTCATGTATCAGGTTTGTGTGGCAAGGTTTTGGTCATGGGGAGGCTACAGGAGTGAGTTCTATGAGAAGCTGCCAGAAACTTCCCCTATGTCAGACAGAGCTCATGCCAGATGACCGCAAGGAGGACCTGCCACTGGCCAAGGCCGAGGCCATCAGTGGTTATGGTAGCACCTCTGGGGTAATACATTTGAGAAGGGAGAAAGCAACCTGCACACCTCCAGCCCAAGAGAGGAGCRAAAACATGAGAGACAAGACATAAGGGTATTWGAGAGTGTTCAAAGGAGGACTGCARAGATGGTGAAGGACCTTAAGGTGAAGCCAAATGAGGAGCAGCTGAGGTCACTTGGTCTGTTCAGCCTGAGKGAGACTGAGGTTAGGCTTCACTGCAGTTACTACTTCCTCCTGTATTTGTGACTGTGCGTGTCCAAATGTATTTGTACACATGCACACACACAGAGCCATCTTTGTGGGAGATAGCAACTGTAGTATTGCAATTATTGTTTCCATGCACATGTAAAGATATATGGATGGRTAATGGATCTTACACCTGTGTGTGGCTATAATACATAAATTTTGAGAAAYCTCCCAAGCAGAGAGAACACTGGAAGAGAAGGGAGGGCACTGCTCTTGTTTCTGTGGTGACCAGTGACCAGGACCCAAGGGAACAGCCTGGAGTTGTGTCACGGGAGATTTAGGTTGACTATGAGGGAAAGGTTCTTCATTCGGGGSTGGCTGGGCACTGGAAGAGGCTCCCCACGGAAGTGTCACAGCACCAAGCCTGACAGAGTTCAAGACACAGGCACATGGTGTRACTGTTGGGGATGGTGCTGTGCAGGGCCAGAAGGACCACCCTGTGATCCTGTGAATCYGACTCAGCTCATTCTGTGATTGTGTGAGAAACAGCTCTTCAGACACTGAGGACAGTGAAGAAGCAGGTGGAGGAAGTGCCACAGGCACCAGAGCAGACATTCCCTTGCAGCCCATGGTGGAACCTGAGATCCACTTGAAGCCAGTGGTGGATCTCACATTGGAGCAGGTGGATTCCCAAAGAAGGCTGTGACCYCATGGGCAACCCATGTTGGAGCTTCTGTCAACACCTGTCAAAACCTGCAGACCTCTGTCAAGACCTGTGTAGAGAGTAACCCATGCTGGAACAATTTTGCTGCCAGGACTTGTTATTTCAGGGGCAACACTGGCTGGGGCACTGTGTTCCTGAAGGACTAAGCTTCATGGGAAGAATCCACACCAGGGCAGTTTGTAAAGAACTGCAACCCATGGGAGGAGCTCATATTGGTCAATGTGGATGAGTGTTTTCCTTAAGAGGGACCCCATGCTGGAGCAGGGGAAGAGTGTGAGGAGCCCTCCCCCTGAGGAGGATACAGCAGTAGAGACACRATGAACTGACCACAGTCCCCATCCCTGTCTCCTTGGGCTGCTTGGGTGGAGGAGGTAGAGAGAATCAGGAGTGAAGTTGAGCATGGGAAGAAAGGAGGGGTTGGGGCTTGGTGTTTCCAAGATTTGGGGTTATTTCTCRTTATCCTACTCCGACTGGATTGGTATGAAATTAAATTAATTTCCCCAGCTTGAATCTACTCTGCCTGTAGCATTAATAGGTGAGTGATCGGTCCCTGTCCTTATCTCAGCCCAGAAGCCTTTTGTTATACCCTTTCTCTCCTGTCCAGTTGAGAAAGGGAATGACAGAGTAGCTCTGGCGGGCACCTAGCATTCAGTAATGGTTAACCCATCAAACTAAAATAAAGTAACTTTGCTGAAAAGATTACAAGTTGGKGGTTGGGAGACAGCATCATCAGAACTTTTTTAAATCAGTGATCAATTAAAACTCCAYTTGTGACAAGCTTTGACATAGTTCTCTGGGCTAGAAAAAAAGGGTCAGTGTTTATAGGCTCTTAATTTTTTCTCCTAGTTATAGTGATTATATTTTGCACTTATATTTCAAATATTTTTTTTAATGAAGTGTTATGTAGTGAAAGTTTTTCTGCAATACATGCTAATACAAAATTAGATATCTTAAAGGAGTAAAATTACAAACTAAACCTGTCAGGAAATCTTAAAATAAGTATCTCTGCTTCCTGTATTTTTTTGCTTTCATAACAAATGAAAGAAAGAACCTAGGAATTGGTGGTAGTTTTCTTCTGTTGGTGGTAGTTTTTTTACTGTTGTAACTGACAGTTTCATGGAAGAACCTAGAACCTTTGCGCCTTTTTTGGTGAAAAACTTTTTGGCCATAGTTAACTACTAGACATTTTAAGAGAGAAAAGGAGACTTGGACATGCACAATGTATTTTAATTAAAGTATTTCTCTTCTTAGTTGCTTGGGAAATGGATATGCTATTAAAATCCTCTCCTGAAATCTTTTGGAAGGGGAAATAAAAGACAGATAAGAYCTTACATAAAAAATAATTTCAGGAAGAAATCCTCCAATAAATTACTGCCTTTGCAGGTCACCTCCAATGTTGTTTAGAAACAGATTTGTGCATAATTTTTTTTTAAAACTATTACTATTTCTTTCATGCCATCTCTTCTGTCTGGARCAATCTCCATGCAAACCCCATAAATAAATACATACTTTCTACTATTGAGAGGGTTACAGAGATCCTGATAAAAGATCCTTAGTTAAGACTAGTGCTTTTTCTGGCAATCATATTAATCTCACTGTGAGTTTGTGTATTCACTTCTTCTCTATTGGAAATTTTTAGAAGCACATTACTAGCACAGCTACTCACACCAATAACATTAAATATGAGCAGTCAGAGACCTTATCAATTACACTACATAGAGCTAAGATCATCCTCTGAMTATATGAGCAATAGATCACACAAATGCACACATTCCTACCTGCCACAAGGAGACTTTAGGTCTCTCTCAACATTTTGGATTGCCATGGTAATTTTTGCCTTAAAGATCATATACCATGACATTTGGCATAGTGTACAGAAAAAGGTGATGTTCCCACATATAAATACTTTTGTCAAACCTTTACAATAAAGAGAGAATGTACAAGTGGAAGGTCTGACATCTTACCTTGTATTTTCACATCTTCTTGTCCCTGGCATCTTAGCACAATTGATACTTTTGAAGAAATGTCAGACCGGAAAAAAACCCAGTGAATACTCTGGCACATCTGGCTGTCAGATCTTTTTCTAGACTGATTTTTCTTAAACCTCTAGTGAGGAAGATGCCTGCAGCTTGCCTAGGGGGACTTCCAGACTTAAGGTTTTTCCAGTAAAAATAACTAAAAGGAAATGTAGCAAGTTCTAATTGTGCCATAGTCATGAATATCATATGCTAGATGTCGAGAATCCTATGTAGCATGCCAAATACAAGCATGCTGTGTAGCTACAGGATATGCATCTGAACATGCTTTCAGCATAGCTCCTGTGAYTTGTATTCCAAACATATAATCAGGTGACACAGGTGCTTGGAAACACAGAATCATAGAATGGTTTGGGTTGAAAGGCAGGATCATCTAGTTCAACTGCCCCTGCTTTAGGCAGGTACATCTGCTCAGACCAGAGCTCTGTCTATCTTGACCTTGACCATTTTAAAGATGGGGCATCCATAACTTCCCTCAGTGTCTCATTACCCTCACAATAAAAAAAAATCATTTAGCTATATTAATTGCCATTGCAGCTAATGATCGCCAGACTTCTCAATAGAGAAAATCAAGAATTTAACACACAAAAAAAATGTGTCAGACAAGAATTGATGGCACATATTGCTGCATAGCTCTGATGTCTATAGACCTGTTGAAGGACACAGGTAGAGCGAGCAAGATATGGTAGCCAGGATGTTCTTTATTGCTAATGACTCAGGATTTCCCTTGTAGATAAGGGACAATCCTGCTCTTGGCAAGATTTACATAGCAGACCAAAGCATAACAAACCAATCATACAAAGCATGCAAAATCACAGCTACTGACCACTTCACTGTATTTCTTTCCTTGCATCTCCCGAAAAACGYAATCTTAAGGATATTATTAAATTATGTGTAAAGAAAAAATGTTTAGAGAAAGGAACATKCATTTTGAACTTCCTCTTACTGACAGGTTCTTTGAGAGCACATCAAGCAGCTATGCCAGGTCCAGCTATCCTTTCTCTTCTTTAACCTCGCCCAACACCCTCCACAGCAAGAACAAATACAGCCTTGGCATCCTTTGCTCCAGAAGGAGTGATGTCACCTCCTCATCTTTATTGGTGATATATTTCCATTCACATGATTATTAGCAAAAATGTGCATGTTCCACTGTGGTGGGTTGATCTTGGCTGCTGCCACATGCTCGCCAAGCAGCASCACTCTATCACTCCTCCTTCTCATCTGTACAGGGAAGAGAGAATATAAGACTYGTGGGTTGAGATAAGGACAGGGAGAGATCACTCACCAATCACTGTCATAGGAAAAACAGGCTCGACTCAGGGTGTTTAATTTGGTTTATTGCCAAACAAATCACAGTTGGATAATAAGACATAAGAAGAGATCTTAAAAGMAGCTTTTACCTTCCTCTGCACCCCCGCTTCTTCCCAAGCTCAGTTTCACTCAATTCACTCCCAATTTCTCTACCTTCTCTCCTACAGTGGCACAGGGAAGTGGAATAAGAGTCTCAGTCAGTCTATCATGCACTGTCTGTGCTGCTCCTTCCTCCTCACACTCTTCCCCTGCTTCAGCATAGAGCCCCACATACAGGAGAACAAACTTCTCCAGTGTGAGTCCTTCCCATGAGCTGCAGTTCTTCTTAAACTGCTTCAGCATGTTCTTCCAGGGTTCTCCACAGGCTGTAAGTCTATGAATGCTCTGCCTGGGACCTCTATGAGCTCCAGGGGACAGACAGCCTGCCTCATCATGGTCTTCATCAAAGGCTGGAGGGGAATCTCAGCTCCAGCACATGGAGSATCTCCTCCCTCTCCTTCTTGGCTGTCCTCAGGGTCTGCAGAATTTCTGACATTTTCTCACTCGTCTCTCACAGATGCTGTTACCATTTGTTAAATATACCGTCACAGAGGCACTGCCAGCACTGATGTTTAGCTCAGCTTTGCCAGTGGTGGGTACATCTTGGAGCCAGCTAGAACTGCCTCAGTTGGACATGAAGGAAGCTTCTGGCAGCTTGTCAGAGAAGCACCTCCTGCTACCAAACCTTTGCCACAAAACCCCAAAACAATCAGTATCACACTACAAAGTTTGTCTCTCCTTATATTCCTGGAGTAAGGCTGGAAACATYTCCTTTTCTGGCCAGCTTATTTCCCACATGAAAGGATTTTTATGTCTCACTGGAAGTTTCATTATCCAATGCATGTGATAGAAATAACAGTACATGTTTGCACTTCTTTTCAATTTTCATAGTCTGAAATCTCCCTTTTCCCTYCAAGTATGGTATGAGTTTTGCATTCCCACTCTGACCTTATTKTGCCTAGCCCAAATTCTCTTAAAGACTCCATATCCCATCTTCTGGCGTGAAAACATTTCTGAGTGATCATAATAAGTTTTACCAGGAGGTGAAATTTTCAGAGCATTTTGGTATTATTTCAAAAACTTTTTAGTCCACATCTCTCATTTCTTGACAAAGTCTTCTTACTCCCCAAGTACAGAATGAGCATTTTACATAAACAAAAGATACTCTAAATGAGCCAAATAGAAAGCTTTCTTCTGNAAAAAAAAAAAAAAAAAAAAAAAAAAAAAAAAAAAAAAAAAAAAAAAAAAAAAAAAAAAAAAAAAAAGTGAAGGTAAGATTGAAATCTGGACAGTTCTTATTTTTTTGTTGAGGAGTCACGTCATACATATGGAGGTGTTCTGACCTCACACAAGTGGAACTGCTTTGTAAACCACCAGCAGGGACTCCCTCTTGCGCCGTGTTGATGTTGCAGTCAGATGTGTGGCTGCCACACAGGCAAACACATTAATGTGCGTTCAGCATGMAGGCCCTTAACCAGGTCAGCTCTTTTATTCACAGCACCAGGKCATTAGTAATGCAAAGACCTGTGACTGTTTTTAAAGATGCCACGYGGAATTGTCCATGTAGAAAGTTCTCTAGGGGAGCTCTACCATCACAGGGCGATCCAAGGGAAGACGCTTCACAAAGGCTTTTAAATGGCTTTACCATCCTAAGACTGGCCAACTATTTTTGCTCAAACATATAGATTCATTATTTTTTCACTCTCCACATTTTCCAATTAGGACTGCTTGCAATCAGCAGCCTGGCTTCTGCARGATGTATATGCCCTACTCCCCCATTCTCCCAGTACAAAGCTCTTATTATGCACTTAATTTGAAACCTGGCCTTGTGGCCCCTGCCCTCTTTCTGGCCCCATGACTTACTGCTCCTTCTGGCTGCAAGACTTACAGCCCCTCACAGCTTTCCTAGTGTGAAATGAAATACAGCAGCAGTCCCATCTGCTCTTTGCAGCAGAAAGTCAACAAAGCATTCAGTAGTCACAGTCTTTGGGAGTTAGAGARGCCCTCAGTAGAGCACACATGAGAAGAACAAGGGCAAAGACACAAAATTAAAAATCTTTAGTTAAAGTGTGCTGAAAAAACTTGGATCAAATTTGCCATACGTTATTTCAATGGTGCAGAGAAGAAAACATTAAGGTAAATAAGATCAACCCTTCTCAATACTTAGTGACAAACTGAGATTAGCTCAGAGGGTTAGAGCAGGGTGCTAATAGCACTAAGGTTCAATCCTGTATGGGCCATTCATTTAAGAGGTGGACTCATGCTCCTTGGGCACCTTCCATCTCCGAATATTGGGTGGCTCTGTGACAGGAGCAAATTGGTCTGAAACAATTCTTCRTGGGGATTTAACTAATCTACAGTAACTACCTATGAAAATACTTTTAACCAGCCTTGAATAAGGTGACTGTAAGAGGGTTAGCCTTTYMWTWRAAAAAAAAAACAAAACCCTAAACTATTGTGCTGTTACCCTAACTTYTGGCAGAAATACACATATTGTCCTTTCATTTAAATGATTCTTTCATAAATACCAAAGTAGTTTCCATGGCTTCCTTCAAATCCTTTCTTAATGCGTATTTTTGTCTGTGGTAGCGGCAAACACCTGATAGKAGATGTAAAGAGGCAGACAACTCCTAGGCTTGACCAGTTCTTCTCAGACTGGTCACTATTGTGTCCCTGTTGCCTCATGCTTCTTCTGTCAGTTCATAAACCCTCTATTCCCTTTCCTGTCATGAGACTGTTAATTCCTTAGATAGAARCTTCTGGTCATTGATAAGATCCTCTTGTGACAGGATTAACATTTTGTGGTAGAGAAGGAAGAGAAAGGATGGCCTTTGTCCCAAATACCACACACAGATTACTACAGACAAATGGTTACCATGAGGATTTCTTCCCACAACTTCAATAAAACCAGAAGTGSTATAGGTTGTTGTGCATGTGACAGGAATGTCACCTATATTGTGCTTTTGCAGATAAAAATGTCTCATAGCCTCATCTTTTCACTCATCAAATATGGTGATTTTTAATATGGATAAGTATATGTGAAAGCTTGCGAAAATTTTTAAAAGCATCTTGAAGAATTASTAAATAAAAGGCAATTTGCTGTCATTACGCTTAATTTTACCATATAGAAGAGGGCATTGCAATGAAGAAGTCTGCAATGTGGGAAAGAATGAAAACAATTATTCTAACTCTTTTAATATCAAAGAGCTGGAAAACAACAAACTCTTTGTTTCACCCTCAGAGGGTCCATGTGCATCTATTACTAAAAAAACCAAATTTGCTTACTTAGCACTTGAGTGATGTCACCCACTTTTTAGGAAAAAAATTTCTACCTTTTTTGCTCCCCGAACTTGCAGCAAAAATTGCTTTTAAAATTCACTTGCAGCTCTCCCTGTGCCCCACATTTCTATACATTGATTCTYCTGTTGCTGCAGAGCGTATGTCTGTTTATCCTGATGCTCAGGACAATGGTGACATGGCTCATATTGCTGGGTGGCTGTGCCTACAGTCTCACACWCSAGAGCGAATGTCCATGTGGGAAAAKCACCTTCTGCTCTGTGTTTCTCAATGAATGCAAATTTCAAGTCTTAGCTCTTGCAGTCACTACCAGCTAGCATTCTGTGTGAGGAAGAGGCATAGCTCAGCCTCAGGTGTCTTGTGGAGTTTCCTGAGAAGCAGTCTTCACAGACAGGTGGAAGCTATGGGCTCAGTGATCCAGCATTGAAGGGAACTCCAGTCTCAAATTTACCTTCATGTTCATTCTTTTCAAATCACTCACGTCATTTGACATTTCCAAGTATAAGTCTGAGATTTTTATCCTGCCAAATAAAACATTCAAGAGGATGAGCAAATGTAAATGTAGAATAAAATGAAACTTTTGGGTAACTCTGATCATGTCTTACCTTAAAATGCTACAATGCCTAACTTCAGGTCTTTTAAAGGATGAACACTTAAGGMAATTTGAATAGAACCTCCTCTCCTGGCAAAAAGCAGGTCTCAACACCTGCCAGTGAAAAATTTTCAGATTTCTGAGAGGAGTGATCTGTGAGAACTGTTCTTTTTTGAAGCAATTGTGATCAGGAGCCCTTAACCTCGATTTATCTACAGCCAAAGAAATTACAGCTTTTTTTTTTTTTTTTTTTTTTTTTTTTTTTTTTTTTTTTTTTTAAACAAGGATAATCTTTAGTGACACCTGTTCTGTAGTTCAGCCTTCATAAAAAAAAATCACACAAACAGAATAATCTTCTTTCTTGATTACTAGAAGCAAGTGCAGATTTACTGCTTGTAAATGTATTCTGCTTGTTCAGAGTGAATACTTGTAAGAAATTAAGTACATGTGTATGTTCCTGCAGGACCAGGAGCTACATTTGTTTTAATTTTTGATGTTATATTCTTTGTATAAATGACAGAGTGACAACTACTTTATCCAGATAGAGAAGTAATGATTCTTTRTTTTGYTTTGTTTGTACATATGGCTCTTACTTTGCCTACTAGACTGTCTTTACCTGCATCCCTAAGATTTTTCACTTGTACCCTTCTCATTCTCCTGCATCGAAGGAGCAAAGGAGGAGGGTTGCATGTGAGTGAGCAGCTGYGCTAGGCTCATCTCTCTGCTACAGATAGACCATAAACCATGACAGAGATACTGGGAAGAGCATTTGGGGATTATTTAAGACTTAATGAGGGTTRGCTAGGGGAGAAAGCAAAGGATCAAGATGTTTTGGGGAGGAACAAGCATGGAAAATAGACAGATAAGAGGATAAAAGGGAGAGTGGCATTTAAATATGCTCATTGCTGCTCCACTTGCTTCTTTGGCCATCCCACTTCTTTGCCTGGTCACTACAGACAGCTGGTATTCTGTCTTCTCACTAAAATGCATTCCTAAGCAATTTCCTGGGTCAGAGATTGTCTGTCCTAAATGCACATGTGGGCTGGGATGTCTGTGTGCCAGCTGCACCAATGGCCTTGCACTGTTCCTTTCTCTGCCTCATCAGGATGGAACAGGGACTCACGTGTCACAGGAGTCCATCCATCCTCTGTGTCATCCACAGTGCCAGGCACTGGCATGTGTGCAGGTGTGCAGGCTGGCTACTGGAGGCATTGGGAGTCCAGGCCAGAAAGTAAGGGAAAGAAAGTAAGGGATGGAGTAACCTGAAAGACCTGCTTCCATGTCTGTGTGAGACAACTGAAGACAAGAGGATCCAGGTGACACTTACTTGGGCATCCACAGTGTGCTTATGTCCATGCTGTAGGCACTGGGAGCTTGTGTGCAGAGGTGTTAGCCACTGTGTAAGGATCCAGAACCAGTTAGGGAAGGCCTCAGTCAGTTATTGGAGCAATCCATATTTTGTTTCTACATATAAATTGTTTCCCACCAACAGACCTTCTTCCTGATGAGCCAGAGAAGGCAACAGCACAAGGCCATTGGTGAAGTTTGTGTGAGTGGTGTGCTTTTGTGTCTGAGCCCATCAATGTGCATATGTGCATGTATGTGTGTGTAATATAGGAGTATCTGAGCATGTAGTCCTGGATCGATCTGGCAGTGTGGAGCTGCATTRGCTCTCCCTTTGGTGGACTACCTGATATGCCCTCTCCATTGTAAGGTTTTGATACAACATGAATACAATCTCATTGCAAGGAGTTTTTATTTTGTTTATAATAATAGAATCTTACCCCAGGCTCAAACTGCTTTGACTAGGAGAGAGTTTGGCTTCTTGTTTCAAATTAAAAGAGCAGTAATCCCAAAYACAGAATTTTTAATGGGGAAAAATAATTCCTCATTGTTTGTATTTCCGAAAGTCTCTGGCAGTTCCAGAAAGGGTAAACAAATTACTAGAAATTTTGTATTAGTATATATTTGTTAGGCTGTATTTGAAAAAGTATTGCCATAGATTGAGCTGAGCAAACAATCACACAGTACAGTCATCAAGTCCTGGTATCCACACAGACAATCACTTCAAAAGGCCCGGGATGACCTGAGGAGAATAACCTCATTTTACCTCAATCAGTTATGCTGCAATTGAAAAGTTGTTGTCCTAGTTCCACTGCAATTAAAACTCTGCTCATTAGTCCCAGTGMAAATTTCTTCTCTTACAACACCCCTTGTGTACTATAATAAATGAGGAGCAGACTGCTCTGGTATTGTATTTCTCTTTAATGGGCACTGATACACAGTGGGATGCCCAATGTCCTCCTGGTGCTGCTGGAGTTGGAGGATTAGGCTGCTGGGAACACAAGCAGCAGTCTAGGACAAAAGTGTCTCATGTCCCACGCAGCTGATACTATGGGGCAGAATTCAAACAGGTAGAATCAGACATCYGGACTGGTATCAGAGTGGGCCAGAACAAAAAAATCCCAGCCTGGCATTTTTTTCTTCCCAAGAGATATCTAAAAAGCTTTTTTAAAAGTTGTCCAAAGAAGYTGAACTTTACTTTTGCTTGTAGACTTTAGATTTTTCTGAGGACATTTTCGTTTTCTGAGATACTGAACAGAATTTACAATTAATTCAGCCATAAAACATAGTCGTTAACAATTTTAGTTGACCATGTGATTCCTCATCTAGAGCTCATGTAAAAGACATGGCGGGCTGTCTAAAGAGACTTACGAAGAGAATCACGATTTTCTTAATTAAAGTGTGTTATAAAACAGATCTCTACAAATTGATTAGCGATAAATTCTGTGGTACATTTAAATATAACTTGGAAAGTTCAATCAGGACCAAAACTAATCCTCAAATTCAAAAAGTGAGAGGTACATTAGTACAAAATAGTGCTCTTGCTTAACTCTGAGACCAAAGATGATCTTTTAAAGTAGATYCATATAATGTATTGACACTTCACTTATGATTCACATTTATTTATCATTGAATGTAATAGTAAATATATTTTTAACATTACAAATTGAGATCTAAAACCTAGGCTTTCAAATACATACGAATAAATCTGACAAAATGCCTGCACGTAGTTCCTGCTGATTTCAGTATTTCACTGATCATTCCTGACTTCAGCTCTGCTCCCCAGAAATTCCCAGAGCTTCAGGATGCAGCAATGCCTGTAGTGTGATAATCTTTCATGAAAGCAGGGGAATTTCCTAAAGCACAGGTCACCAGTCCCTCCCCTCTTAACCAGAGCAAATCTATCCAAATTTGTTCACCTTTATGTGGACCTCACACTGTGCCCACTAGCCAGAGACTGAGGTCTGCATCTCCCAGATACCTTCACTCCTGCAATGACCGTCACTGAAGCAGTTTGGCTGGCAGAGGGGAAGGAGTATGAAATGTAAATCTGACCAGACTGACAGCTGGAATTATTAGTGTCTTGAAAAGGCAACAATGGTTCATTATAATCATCAGCACCAAAACCAAAATAAAACCACAGTGAATTGTGAAAGCCCTCCAGGATTGTATAGGTCACTTTACACTGTATATAATCATGTAGGGAGGGAAAGAGAAATTAAAAGGGACACTTTTTCTCATTTCTTACTGCTCATTGCTCCTTTCCAGCCCCAGCAGGGGCTCTGGGTGCARGCCTGTTCACCTCCTGTTTCTCACTTGTCAGCCGTGGCTTCAGAGTCCGTGGATTAACCATCATGCAGAAAGCACTGCTTCCCATTTATACCACCAGTTTTACTGCTGCACCTGGGCATGTGTTACTTAGTACCTTCTTCTGGGACTGCCATTCACTACCCCAGAGACATGCTGGGCCATTTGACAGGAAGGGGATCATTTCTTGCATTGGTCTGACAAGCAATCACCTTCCACCTCACTCCATCACCTGGAGGCAGGGGGAGCACAGGGAGAGGCCTTCTCTATGTCTGGCACAGTTCCCTTAGAGGAGCTTGCTAAGTGCATGAAAGAAGGGGGTAGCTACAACCTTCATTCTGCTTTTCTCTCAGCTTCTTCCATCTCARAGCAAGCCAGTCATACACACCTTGCAGCAGAATTCCTGAAGACAGAAACCTTAATAGAATCACTAATCACACTCTTCTGATTGCTTGTCTTCTAGGAATTTCCACCCAACTGTACTGTACTCCGTGTACCATCACTCACACTGAAAGCCCCCTGACTGAGAAAARACAGCCTGAGTGGCTGCTAATGGAAAATAATGAAAGAAGTTACCAATAAAAGGCAACATATAATAGTGCTTGCTATGTCCCTGAGTATCCTGATGTGCATTGAYGGGACTAGTGCCCCCATTTCAGGTTTCTCTAAGCTGATGTGGACATACTGCCATCCAGATACTTGAGCAGGAGAATGACAAATGCATCACAGAAAGACATGCAGAACAGACATTGTCAGAGGGACCATTTTGTCATCTGGGTGCAGGGCACAGAGCCCACACGGGTCACTTTCTGCTACTTAACAACTGCTCTTCTCTGCAGCCAGGCAGAGCCAGTGCAATTACTCTCTTGCTTTTAATAAAAATATTTATTTATTAGTAACTATACATCTATGTCACCTGAGAAAGGACAATTATTTCTAGAAAATCTTTGGTTGGGCATAACAAACAGATGTTTCCTTTAAAATGTTTTTGCTTTATCTACAGTAAATCTGAGCTTCATTCTCTTTTTGTGCCTGAAGACCATCTTCAATCCACTATGCATTTGTATATTGTGAAATGCAGGATTATATTCTGTCACCTGTGAAACATGTATGGTGTTGTTTTATTAGGCAATCTATTCTTAATTCTGTAAGCCATGGTTTATTAGCAGAAGCCAGTGTAATACACATGACTGACAGCAATGAAAGCACTAGATGAAATCAAATTGACCCTGGGTTTAGTTTTAACCAGACTGAACAAAAACAGACAGTTTAAACTGGAAATGGGGGAGACGAAAAACAATAAAAGGATGACCTGATTGGACTTTTAAACCAAACTGCTCCTCCTGTCCCTGAATGGAAACAAAAGCAAGTTTTGTTGCAAGTCCCTTGCTTGTCTTCAATAATGTAACATTTTGTGGGAGAGATGGAGGGGAACAGAATGTGAATAAAAGTCTTCTGTAAAGGGTCAGGCTGAGAGTCACAGGCTCAGAAGAAAAACAGAAAGAAAGATGAAGTATCAATGAACAGACTTGAAAGACAGGTGTGGTATTAACTGAGATTCCAAACGARCTGATACACACTTAGCAAAAACTATGGTTTCCCATAATGACTTATGGGCATAAAACGTTACAAAGGGAATTACGCACTCTACTCTCACTTATTGTAGAAGCAAAGAGCTGTCTAGTGATAGACCTTAAAATATAGAAGAATTATCTGTTTTTTCAAAGTACTATTTTAAGGCCAAGCAAAGCCCACATGGAGATCTGTGTGACTTAATTCTTCAATGGCTTGGTTGATGAGTTAAAACTTAAGAAAGCAGAGCATCTTGTCCTATCACTGCAGTCAGCTGCTTCACCTTCAGGCTGGGTTTGATCTGGAGAGAAAATATTCATGTCTCAAACGTTAGAAAATCTAGTGGGTAGTATAAGGAGTGGTCTTCACATCACAGCATGGACAAAAAAAAAAATGCTTAATTAAAAGGTTAAGATAATTGCAAAATAAAAGGCTGTAGCAAGTAATTTTACTACTAGGAAAATCATTCCATCAGTGAGCAAAATGCACATTTAGCTAGCCCTCAATTAAGAGGGTATAATTACAAAAGGCAGAAGKCAATAGTTGACAAGAACAATACAGGTAAATCTAGATTTCAATATTAAAATTCTCCATCATGCCAAATAGAACATTTCTAATTGCATTGTTCAAATTATCTCCTCAGGTTTAATAATTAACTAGTCATCAGCTAATTTTCAGAAGGTTTGTATTGGTTYGGTAGTTTATATGTGATAACACACTGGTGTGGCAACATTTGTCACAGGCTTAATCTAAATCATGTGACTCTCTAGTTGCTATCTACTTGCATGCCTTCAAGTGAGATAACAAGTTCGCAAGGAGAAACTTGTTATGAYACAAGATGGGCATGTTTGTTGAGAATGTTCTCACTCCTCTCTTCGGCTGCAGTTGCTGCTGCCCAGTAATGTTTTCTCCCCTTGTCAAATATGTTACCCCASAGGTGCTACCACCRTTGCTGATGAGCTTGGCCTTGGACAGTGACAGGTCCACCTTGGAGCTGTCTGCCACTGGCTCTGTCAGATACAGGAAAATTTCTGGCAGCACTTCACATAACTCACCCTCACAGCCCCCTGCTATCAAGTTCTTGCCTTGCAAAACCAATGCACTTTGATTTTTCTTTATTTTCTTTGTTAACTTTAAGAAAAGTTAGGTTTCAGATGAAGACTTCAGAGAAAATGCAAAATTAGTTTAGCTTGGATTGCAGGTTACTATCCCATCGGGTTTCAGTAGGCCTTCTGAGGAATGTTAACCTGCGGTGAACATGGTATACCCACAACWTTTACACTGGCAAAACTTCCCTATGCATGTGTCATATTTGGATTTCAGATAATATGGGATACATGAGAAAAYGTGCATGGATGATGTTCAGTTACTGCTGAAGCAATAATTTGGTAGCAGTAGGGAATACGTTAACCATTTAACGTACCAATTTAAATGACAGTAGTTTCAGGGAAAGAGTGCGGACAACATAGAAAAGCCAAGCGATATGAGGCATTTCCAGGAGATGGTGCTGTTCTCAAGCCTTTTGCTTGAGCCTTTACCAYTCAGGGAAAAGATTCAGAGGCTCACCAGCCTTTCTCTGCTGAACTCCAGGTTTGTATCTTTTATAATTAAAATAACCACGAATTTTATATGGTTTGTGAATTGCATGTTGAAGGGTCCGCACTGCTRAAATCCCCTCAAGAAATACCCTGTGCCATCAGCTAGACGAGGGAGGAGGCTTCCTGCATCCACATGAAGGGAATCGGTCTCCACCAGAAGGAGAGTCTTCAGGGAATGAGCCTYCAGGGATTTTTTAGCTTTTCTTTTCCAGAAACAAGCCTTTGTGTCTTATTCTAAACAAGAAATTTAAGCCCAGATCTGTAATGTGAGAGAGCCACTCAGTCTCACAGCATCAATACTGTAATTGCTCACCTCTGCAGAGAGCTCCCTCCTCAGGTCCCCRTTCAGCTCCCAAGCCAATGCCAGTGGGAGTTAATGACTTCCAACCAGAAACCATAACAGGAAGTGAAGGGAGTTGCTGCAAAAAGCCTGAAAAGGTGATGGCAGTGCAAAAGAGTRCCTCTCAAAACTTTGTCCACATTAAGCCTTCAGCACCACACTGTGCTTCTGTGTGGTGCTTCTGTGGGTGTCTTCTGTGCCTCCAACATAGCTCCTGACACCTGGATGCCCCTCCTTTCAATGTCACATGGCTTCTGCTCAGTTACAGGCCACAGAAGAGACAGTGCCTACTCTCACTTTTACCTGACAATGATAGACCGCACATGTCTCCAGAAAGAGTTCTAGACACTGACTAGTTTGTTTTTCAGGAGRAAAGCTGTTTTTGTATGCTGTTGTAAGCCAAGCAAGAGTTGTAAGAGCAACTAAAACTAAAGGATAGGGAAATCAGCTGGAAATTAGAGACTCAGTTATCAAAATTGCTCAGGTAGGTTTTAGAGCATGGATGCCTATTCCCAAAGACCCCAAACCATTTGGAGACCAGGGTCATTTTCCCCAGCTTGTCCTTCAAACCAATGAACCTGTCCCAGAGCAAATCTGCCAGGCACATGGGGGAAGTAAGGTCAAACCTCCTGACTCAAGCCATGAAGAACACAAAGGTCTTGTCTCACCTGTCGCTCAGAAGGAAGAACCTGCATTGACATGGAAGCTAGTGCAGCAGGTCTCTGGACACCCATGAGGAATGGTCCTTTAAAAAGGCTAGCTGAGGAAGCAGTAGGTTTGTGAAGTTTGATCAGCTTAGTCTTCAGCAGCAAGATGACCCCCGTAGCGGTAAGAACAAAGAGCCCCTACATATGCCTGGGAGAGGTCTTTCAGGCCTCAAAGAAATTTCAGTTTCAAAATTTCAGACACTGGCAGGCTCAGACAGCAGGCAAAGGGGCAAGTAGACTTTGGATAGTATTGCCTCAATCTTCTGATCTCTCTGAGACATGGTCAATCAGCTGTAATGAAGGAAAAGAAAGTTTATCTTAGGGCTGCCAGACATGCTTGCATATTGTTCCAGTCCTACCAAATTCACTGAACTGCTGAACTAAATGAGGTGGCAGAACTGGATCCAGTTTCTGGGTTTGGTGGGAAACAAAGCGCCAGGAGTTTCACTTGCCAGCAGCATTCAAGCTCCAAAGGAYGAGCTGTATGCAGTCTCATCAAAAGACAGAAAGTCTCAAGCATTAGTTTTGTTAAAAGAAAACTATGAATTTTAACTCCACAGCCATCAAACACCAACAGCTTTTCTTTTTTAATAAAAGACTGAGAAATTTAATTCATTATTGTATTTAAAACAGGTTAAATTGCCTTTTTCGATTGAGATTTCACAAGGCCCGAGCATTAGAACAAACTTCTGAAATATGCACATGTAGTTCACAGGCACTCAGCATTTCTGGATGAAATAAAAAAGATGATCTGGTGTTCTCATGGTCACTTTTTTCTTATATTCACTACATTTTTGCTGCTGTTTCTTTTGAATGTGCAAGAGACTTTTTTGGTTCCTGTTCTTCTCATTTAAAAACCGCCATGTTATAAAAATACATGTTAGTCAAGGTGTGTAATTGTAATTTGTCTTCTTTGATTTCTTGACAGACAAACCCTTCTGGTTTTGGTACAAGTTTAGAAAAGCCTCKTTGCTCTGGGAAAATATTTAAACATGCACCTCAGTTTTAAAATATAATTGAGGCCTGTTGGAGTTGTGATCGAACTGTTCCCTGATGATTTCAATGAAAGAATTAATATTCAGCTGGTTTGTGTTTTACTTACCAAGAAAGAATGTCTGCAAAAAATCCCTGCCTTATCTGTAACAAGAAGCTATAAACCGTGAATTAGTGAATCAATATTTTAGACCAGGAAGATGCTCTGAATTACATTTTTCAGCTTTAGGAGYATTGCATTAAGGTCTGAAAATGAGTCATTGGGGATGAAGAGTGGATCATAAGAATCCATTATGAATATATTAGCTGCATTGAGTTTTAGTCTTGTGAAAGAATAGTTTCCTGCTCATTTGAAAGACTTACTGAAAAAAAAAAAAAAAGAATACAGAAGCATATGTTATGCTGTTCCTTTGCTCCTTATGCCATTTSTGTATTTGCAAACAAAGTAAGAGATTGTTTCATGTAATTTGTTCAATATGCACAAATTTATCCACATAGTTGCTCCATTGACTTAAGAATAAGGAATGCATTTGGCTGTGTGTCAACAACAGAGTAGTGGATAAATGAGCAAAGCTTCTGGTTTTTTTTCCAATGTTGGTAGGGGGAAATCAAAGAACAAATGAGTTTGTTGTTTATTATTGATGTAGTCAGCAGATGGAAAACATTATAGCCACCCTGCATGAAGTTCATTTATGGTACTATGAAGTAGTAAAAAAAATATTAACAAATGTCTCTATGAAAGAACCTTTGCAAAAATAAGAAATATATTAAAAAAATAAAAATATTTGCAGCAGACATCTGTTAAATCTTGTACATAACATTCACATGCAAGCATTACAGCTCCATTCWTGTCATGCACAGCACCAAAGGGAGCAGCTGCACCTGCACACAGTTCCCAGGTCACTGCTCCTGGACCATGTGGAGGTGCTGGAAAAGCACAGTGCCTGCCCAGGCTATGACCCCTACCTCTTCCTTTCTGAAGGAACTGGGAYTTTTCTGCCAATTTAAATCAATTTATATATTTGTTTAATAACTAAATAGGACTTCTATCAAAATAAGGATATCCACTGATGTGGGAGATCTCAAGAGACCCCCTCTTTATGCCAAGTACCATCCTTTAGGCTAAAATACCTTTGCAGATTGGCCCTATTTTCACTGAAGATTCATAGAGATTCAGGTGCATCTTCAACTGAACTTCAATATAATTAAGGTTCCTTTGAAAATTTCATCGAAGACTTTTCCACTGATAGTAGCAGTAGTTCGATAAGCTATAGATTTGCATACAAGAAAACAGATATAAAAAAAAGAGCTTCATTCAAGGAGTCCAMTACTCCTCAAACCCAAGGTTAAATTGAGTACTTGTGCACCTGAATTAAACCAGAGCCAGCCAAGCTCTTCCAAAAAACCAGAGCCAGCCAAGCTCTTCCAAAAAAAAAA
>NW_026623263.1:1315778-1436777 GCF_030028575.1 Malurus melanocephalus
AACCCTGTACCTTTAATCTTTATTGTGTCCTGACAGCATCCTCTTTATTAGTTCCTTAAGTCATGCTTGCACACAGAGGCTCAAAACCAAACATAGAAATGCTGACTAGCGCTAAGTCTGAGCATTTTGAAAGGAAGTGCCTTCCCAAGGCACTCAAAGTCTTGTCAGTCTGCCTTGGCACAGGTCAGTCCTTGTCAAGGTGGAGTCACCCCGGCCCCTAATCCCTTTGCTCCACAGGCATGGATGCCAGCAATCTCCCATGACGGTCAGCACTTGAATGCAATGTTATCCAAGGAGGCAAAGGATTCATGAAAAACAACAGATATTGTCAGCTTGCTGAGGTTTGGCAACTCTGACTGCACTTGAAGCTTCCCAGAGCAGAGCTCCCAACAGTCCTGTACTGTTGGTTCCAAGTTCCATAAGCTTARTGCAGGAAGTTGCTGTAAGACTATTCCTCCCATCAGCTGAAACTCCAACACAGTTTATATGAAATCCTGCGAACTGTTCCATAAGGAAGTGCAGCAGAGCATTGTGGATGCTCTCTGGAGGCCATAATCCCTAATACATGTGTGAGGATTCTCAAAACATGCTTACATAGAGTGGGATAGGAGGATCAAAGAAGTCTTCAGGCAATGGAGTATTCTTTATCCTTGCAGTTAATTGGTGGAAATAAAACATGCTAAGACAGCAGAACCACATAATACTTTTCTTGGATTTGTTCATTCTCCAGAGTTTTGTAGGAAGATTTGGTCATTCTACAYGAACAGTTTTAAATTAGTTTTCATGTATGAAACACCTTTCAACAACCATTTCTGTTCTGCAGTTACTTCACAAACTTCACACATTATCCCCATCTCTCGCCTGCCCAAGCTRGGCAGAGCCTTGCTCTCATTGGGACCGGTAATATCATAAAAGGTTCACTCACCAAGAGCCTTTTAACCTCATGAAGTTATTGCAGTATTCACGCTGCACGTCAGGCACTGCTGCCATCTGTTCAGCTTTGCTGGTGCAGAAATGGCTTTAAACCAGCAGGTGGTGGAGTCTGAGTGCACAAGCTCGGCCTGATACCAGGATGCAGGAGAGAGGGAATCTCTGTGCTGCTCCTGCCCTCTCAGAACATTATCTGTCATATCTCACTTTCTTAACAAGTTAAGCAAATTCAGCATTGTGTCAAAATATCAGTTATTGACTTCAGTAAAAAGTAAATCTCCAATTGTTTCCATGTTTAATTRCTTTCATCTTTCACTGCAACCTTGTGTGAAAGGGCACCCATTCTCTGGCACGTTCCTGGAAAGCTGGAGCTAAAAAGCTACAATTGCTCAGAGTTTCATAGGACTTCTATTAGGCKGTCATGTTTTATAGAGGAAAATATATTTAACTGAGTTTTTTAAGWTTGTGTGCATTCTCTGATGTAAATCAAACCACAAGCCAGTTTGTAATTTCTGTGAGAATGACAGAAATGGTAATGAATATACTGAATTCATAAAATGAACTAGCCACTAGGGGACAGCACAAATCCTACAATTATGACATATAATAAATAATATTCAGTRTAACACAATAAGGAGACATCAAACCCAAATGTATTGTGATATTTCTTTTGATTAAGATACCTCTCATGTTTTCGCCAGGGCGCTACCTGTCAAATTAGAGTTATTTGGGTGGTAAAACTAAAAATTTTCTAACGTGCTGCAATAAATATGCAATAGTGAATGCTACAAACCTTTACAAAAACAGACAAAATTCTTTCTCACATACCACCTCAACAGAAATAGAAAAATCAACATAAATTAATTAGTGTAAATTAAATCAGTGTGTCAATTCCCACACGCAGGTGCTAGAGTTGAATTTGCTCAAATCTAACTCTATACAGAGAGAGTGAAAATTTTTAATAGCTTTAAGCAGAATAATATGAAGATGTTTGAGGACAGATGGGGTTCCTAGAAGAATCACTCTTCTAAATATTCAGCTGTCTCATGCTGCTTTTAGAGGAATACAYGGAAAGTTGTAATCTCTTGATAAAAATTTCCAGCAGGTTACCTGATTCTGCATTTGGAATTGAGTTGTATTTTTATCCTTCAGAGCAGAAAACCTGAAGAGGTCACACATGTTGGTAAATGCAGCTCCAAGAGACATGGCTCAAGTGCAGTCAGAGGGCGGTGTCAGGCTCTGAACTCTCAATCTCCAGCCAGCACAAACCCTTCTTCTGCTGCTGTCCAGGTCCCGTCTGCCAGAAAGGAATTGGTTTGGGGTTGTTCAAGGCTCTTTCCAAAGACATGGATTGACCAAGGCTCACATTAATTGATGAAATGTTTCACTTGCCTGCAATGAATGTTTAAACAATGAGGGCTTTGCTAATGTGTACTAAGATCAGTGCCAAGACAGTACCACAAACATAGTCTGAAACCAACAGATGATAAATAATCTATTGCTGCTCCTGTTATCAGATATTGGCTTGCAATCTAATAGCTTTTACAGTTTTCCATTAGACTTGCTGGCCAATCATTTAGTGCCTGTGAAGAGGTACTGTGCAAAACRGAAGAATATGGATGATCTGGTCCGGACAGTTTTTCTTTTATCAAGGAAATTTAGCAGCCCAGTCTGAGCARGGAGTTGAGGGTGAATAGCACAGTGGAGGACACTCACCAGGTAGCATTCAAATGTGTTAGCAAACAGARTAATAAACACAGAGCTCTATTGCTCCCCAACAGGTTCAAGACAAAAAGCATGCCTGGCTCCTCCTAGTCACAAGAAGAACAGCTTAAATAAATTGTGATATAAAACAACAAGGAAAGGAATATTTAGGCCCTAGACATTTGTTACTTCAAATCTGCCCAAAAAAGCAAGGAGGTTCTGCACAGTTGCCCCCTCAGGGGCTTTAATTAGCACAGCAGTGAATGTCCACTTTTGTTGACAGTTTAAATTAATGATACTGCAAAAATTACTTGAAAATCCTAAGGTGCCTTTTTATAGAGAATGCATGTTTATATGTAATCTAAATTAAATCTTTAATTTTGTATGGATTWTGTTAAAAAAAGATTACTTTTTCTTATAATCATAGTTGTACAGTATGGGCTTAACCTTATAAGACAGATGGTAATAAGCAGGGAATCTCTGCTGAAAACCTGACAGGATACTGATATTAAAGGCATTTTTGAAGGAAGGGAATTGACAAGTGCAAGAAACGTAGCTTGGCTGTTTTGACATCAAGCTGTTGGAGCGAGTCCAGAGGAGGCCACCAAGCTGATCAGAGGGATGGACAATCTCTCCTATGRGGAAAGGCTGGGACAATTGGGATCGTTCAGCCYGGAGAAAAGAAGGTTTTGGAGTAACTTAATTGCAGCCTTTCCAGTATGTGAAGGGAGCCTACAAAAAAAGATGGAGAAAAACTTTTTACAAGAGCATACAGTGACAGGATGCTGTGGTTTAACCCCAGCCAGCTGAAACCAGGCGTCGGGACAAGAGGAAACTGCTTCAAACTGAAAAGTAGAAGGTTTAGAATAAATATTGGGAAAGAAATTCTTTAATTTGGGGGTGATGAGGCCCTGGCACACGTTAYCCAGAGAAGTTCTGTATGGCCCATCCCAGGCAGTGTTCAGGCTGGATGGAACTCTGAGCAGCCCAGTCACRTGGAAGTTGTCCCTGCCCATGGCAGAGGGGGTGGAATTAGATGAACTTCCAATTCAAACCATTCTATGGCCCTGTGATTTTCTTGGCTACCTCCCTTGCTCCAGCCCCAGCAGCTCCCCAGTAATTTGTTACTTATAAATCTCCCACACCCATGTAAGGGCTGCTGCTGCTACAAACTCATCATTACACATAATGCAGAGCTTATCTCAGTGACATGTTTGATCTTGAAAATGAAACTTAGATGTCACAGCAACTGATCTTTGATGTTCTCACAGAGGTACAAAGTGATACCAAAAACAGGAGCAGAGATTTATCTAGAAATACTCAAAGCATACACCAGATAAGGTGTATGCTAGTGTAGAGACAAGTAGGCTCTCCAACAGAATAAAAAATACAGCAAAATATAGCAAAAAATTGCCCGGTACAGTATCATTTCTGAATTAAAGAAAYTGTATGGGCAAGACTTTTCTTGTTCTAAGAACATCCATGAGATGCTCTTTTTTATTGCAAAAAAACATGCCTAAAGATGGAATAAAATAGTCTCCCTAACCAATATTTCCATCTCTTAAAAGTATGGACCGGAAYGTTCCTAAATTTCCTTGCGCCTTTGAAAACCCCTACATGTGTTCCTCACTGCCCCCTTAATGTCTTTTCAAACTGTATTCTAAATCTACATGCTAATTCCATCTGAGGCTTAAAAGGGGCAAGGTTCTCTGAAGATTTTACACACACRAAATTAACAGAAACAGGAAAAGCACTGTTGCTCATCTATGTAGCTAGAGTCTACTTGTGCAGCAGTTTTCAAATCAGCCACAGGCAGATCAGAAAGGAACCTGAGAAGAAAATGAAGGCATGTCAGCAGSATGCAGTGGGAAGAGGGGAAGAAGCAGAAGATGGTCTTGGAGGAACTGAAGGTGTTGGGGATGGTGAAATCTAGGAGTTTGGGAAGGATTTACACTGCCCTGGGAGTGGGATACTTGGGATGTGAGGAAGGCTGCAGAGGAAAAGAGACAGAAATCTTCTCAGATTCCTCTGCTCATGGAATTACTTTATACAAAWACAACTATTTGAAAAGTTGTTAGGCCGTTCTTGAAGAAATTAACTAACTTTCCAAGATTCTTAGAAATATTTGTGCACCTGGAGATACAAATGCATTAAGTTCAACAACACAAAAACCACCTGCATAATTTTTACATAATTTTGTTTAATCACTGCAAGGGTCACAGAAATTACCATTGTTTATGYCTCTTAGACACAGACTGATGGAGGAGTATGTTATTTCTTTGTTTTGCACCTTCTATATGTCTTTCAGCTGCTCCAATGTGCAGCAATATCAGATGCCACAGAGAATAGGTTTGAAATAAACTTCCTAACACTCCAGGAAATAGACACAGGAAGATTTCCTTACTCTTAGGATAAAAGGCAGGTCTAATTCACTACATTTGGAAGAGGCAGGGAGAATTCAGATSTGAAGGCTGACATGAACGGCAGCGCAAGAAGTTCTTCTCTTGATGTACAAAATCTAACCCTACAAACACAGGCAGCAACTGGATACACCATGTACACATGGGAGTGGGATACAAATGGGGTACAAGRGACATCCAAAGGAAGTGAGGGGATTATATATGCACTGAGAAAAGGGGGAGGTGGAATGGAGACAGTGGTATGAAAAGGAAACCAATGGCATCAGAAAACACGGGCTATGCCCCTCCTACAGAACATGAGATCTCAGGCTCTCCTGCAAACTTAAGACAACGATGAATATGTTGGCACATTGACAGCATTCTTCCTGTTTTCTCAAGATATTTATGCAGAGAGCTTTTCCTCTTAAGGCAAGCAAATTCCTGGAAGACACACCCTAGAGGAAAYCTCTAATGCTTGACTAACTTTCCACATCTGAGCACACACTACTGAATTTCAAACTGCTCAGGATGAATTTAGCTTCTCTGTGAACATCATGATCTATTGTTAAGACTCTCTAGGAAGTTCCTAACAACCAGTCACATTTGATCAATGAAGCATCATTCTTTKGTTATGGTGCTTAAGACCTCTCTGTACCCATGAGTCAGCCATTAAGCCTTGCTCTTAAAGAATCAATAAACAGAATGACCTTCATTGTGGCAAAAGACTCAGTCCTAAATATAATTATTCTGCAAGGAAAACTCCTCCTATCTCAACTTTCTTTCAARTTAACTTTGGGGCTACTTATTTYGTTTAGCTACTATTTCTTTTTAGTTGATATAGCCTGAATGATGCTAGGAAAGACTTACAGTGTTAGAAAAATGTTACCATTTTTAAGTGGAATATCTCAAGGCATTTTAGCATATAAAGAGARTGTACAGTCCAGATATGCTTTCTTTTAGGCTTTGATTGTCTTACAAGGAAGAAAGTTGACAGAAAATTTCTCCCATGAACTCATGAGGTACATTCAGCCATGTCATAATGGCTCATTAATTTCTTTTCCCATATTTTCCTCTGCATCTGCTTSCAAACTCTAATTCAAAAATTCCTGTCTTCTCATCCAGTGTCTGAAAGACTCTCAACAGATCAATTCTTTTAAAAAAATCGTATTAGTCTTTTACCTTCATGGCAAAATGTATGTCAGGTGACTACACCAGAGAAACTTTTGCTCAAGACCCAAAAAAGGAGACTTATCTTAATTTATATATTTAAAACTGTTATCCAAAACTTCCATCAAATTCACAGATTCAAAAATTATTATATGATCCCTTCTAAAATACAAGATTCCACAAATAGCTAGCAACACAAAAATTCCCACTAAATGATAGCATATTTTTCAGAGCATTTCCCATCTCAGTTTGAAGCTCACAAATGRGCATAAAAATTCCTTGGGGAGCGAAAACGATTGCATTAAGTTGTTCAAACAGTTAATGGTACTAACTTGTAAGAGTGAGTCGTCAGTCCTCCCTTCTCCTTCTTCCCTTGCTTCCTAGAATTTCTTTGACCCACACTTTCAGCCCTTGCTATGAGTTGGCTGTTAAACCCWTACCCTGCTCTAATAGTTAAACAAYTTTGATTATGTCAATCTATTCTCTATCACATGACTTGCATTACAGGTCTTCACTGCATTTCTTTTTTGTAAACAGTACATGAAATCTCCTTATGAAGAGAGTTCATTTCCCTAGAAACATGGTATAGGATCTTTAAAGTCATTTTATGCCTCTCTGCAGTTTTGAAATTAATTTTTAATGTACTCAAAATTTGAGTAACTAGTCAATGGAGGTCAAACTGTCCCAATGTCTACATAATAGTTCTTGAGAGGGAATGAAAATAGTTCATTTTCTAGAACTATGAAAGGAATGGTTCTGTTAAATATTTTGCAATAATTGAGTATGATCTCTATTTCAAATGGATCTGAAGTTTTATTATAACTTACCTCTGTATGAAGCTCCTTCTGTTAATTGTGGTTAAAAGGTCATTGTGATCACATTGGATGTACCCAGCTCAGGAAGCACAGCTGTGCTCTCTGTGCTCAAGGACCACTTCTGGACATACATTTGATGAAGAGAAATTGAACAAATAAAAATAATCTAGAAAACAAAGAGGGGAGAAACATGCAGRCAATCGATGTAGATTTTCCCTCTTAGTGGCACGGTTGCAACCATTTTAATACAACTGCCAAGAAGCTAATTCCTTTTACCCTGGCCATTTACTGCTTTCAGGACTGACTTTTAATGAAAGATGAAAGATTTAGAGACAGAAGCCCTACTGACTTCCAAAAGACCTTACATTCTGTTCATAAATCCTCCAAATGCTTCTGACATCTCCAAGCATGCGGTTTCTCTATGTTTGAAATAGTGGACCAGTGAATCAGAACATCAGCAAATGTCAGGTCAACAGTGAGACCCAAACATATTTAATATGTAGTTTCCAGCTCYTGATAGCCAGTTCCCTTTCTCTGACTCATTTTTGAAGGCTGACTACCTATCCCTTCCTCTTATCCCATGGAAGAATGCTGAAATACTGGATTTGAAAAGATATCTGCCCCCTAGATCTTTCTGTCTGGCCATCACAGGCATGGATGTGCTTCCTAGAAGGGACATGTCGCCCTTTTCAGTGGAGRACATTGACCTGAAATATGAAGGTATTGGGAGGGAAGGGTGCAAGGGTCCTCCTCCCTCCTCAGGGAGATGGCAGAGGAATGTGAGATCGGAGGAGACTGTCAGAGCCAGCCACACATGAGCACATTTATGAGGCAGTTCACTCRGAAGAACTACACCTATCAGACATGCGTTATGCCCATTCCCAGAAAGTTCCAGACACCGTTTAAAGCTTGTCAAAGATGACCCAAAAGGAACAAAAGCATTGTAGTACAAAAGTCAGCAGGGCTTMATCTCACATTGACATCCTGGTTTAAGGCTAATCAGGCTCACAGAATAGGTTATCAGCATTTTGGTACTCCTAACCTCACAACACCTCACCACAGCACTGTCTCCGGTTACACAGAAGGTGTAACCAGAAGGTAAATATTCTATTACCATCTCCATGAGCTGTTAAGATAAGCTGGGACCATGGTTTTTATCCTCTCCCTGACTCAGCCCTGCTAACACCCTCTGGGAAGCAGCWGCCACTCTGTGGGGGCCATCTACACTAATAGGCCATACAGATCTCTGGGAATGACTCAYGGAATTACACCATCCATTGTGAGATGCCCTGCCCTGAGGGGAGGAACTGAACATTCCTTCCTGTGTACAAACTGAGGCTTGGAACACTGTGGGGCGTTACTACCACTGGATTCCCAGAGGAGAGGAGCTGGACACTCAYCACAGGACCWCCAGAGATGGACCAGATCTYTCTTYAGGATCACCACTTCAACAAGACCCCATCCATCACCCCAGTAGGATTGCAGCCACCATCTAACAGCACTGCTACCACCACCCTGACCAACAGGGTGTCAGGTTGTAYTCAGACTTTGTCAGTCTAAGCTGCTGTTTCTGTATTGCCTCCTTTATTTTAGTTTTCCTATTAAACTGTAGTTCTGATTTGAAATCTCTCACAATGTATTTGTGTGGGGYTAATTCCTCCACTGGTTTGCTTTCAAACTAGCAGAGCACCAGTCARAATTCTGCAAAATGGGTAATATGTTTATTTTAAAAATAAGTGTGTTAGGGCAGTGACATGCTGCCATTTGCCTCTGATGGATCGTACCATGATTTACAGAATCACGGCATGGTTGGGATTGGGAGGGGCTCTTTGAGGTCATCTTGTCCATCCCCTCTGCTCAAACAGGGCCACCTACAGCCAGGAGCTCAGGACCAAATCCAGATGGCTCTTCAGTGTCTCCAGGAATGGACACTCCACAACCTTTCTGAGAAACCTGTGGTAGTTCTCAGTCACTTTCACAGGGGTACTGTGTTTCCTAACATTCAGAAAGAATGAGTTGTGTTTCAATTTGAAAATACTCCCTTGGTGAATCCATTCTGAGCACTCCTGATGATTTTTTTTTTCTTCATGTGCTTGAAAATGGTTTCCAGGACTATCTGTTCCATCACCTTCCCAGGAATCAGGAGGATATTAACTGATCTGTAGTTTTCACTTCTACTGATGTCACAGGACCTCAGTGACTTCAACAGGGTTTAGCTCAAATTGTAAAGAAAATGAGAATAGACTCAGGAACCTTTCCTTTTGCTGTTAATATCAGTGGTGATCCACATGGAGCTGGTAATTGCCTTCTGGACAAAGGACAAGTAGAGCATTTATTTCAACAGCTGAGTAGTGAAGTGTCTTCCAGTATCACCTCTAAGGAAATCAGAAACAATAAGAATACTAAATAGTCTTGCTACMAAAAGGCACAAATCTCTCTTGTTACAAAGGGCAAACCTGCCACACTACACCATTAGAGGGATTTCCATAGCTCTGGCTAGTACTTAAATTGAGATRTTTCTCTCTCCAAAGTACAAAATATGCTCTCTGCATCAGGCTGGCTTTCTGTTTTCCGGAGGATTTGTCTGATTGCATATCTTCTCTCATTTGCACTCTCTCCTCCATTTTCCTATCCCTGCAGTGAACAGACAGTCTCCCCATCATATCCTTTTCCAATCCTCCTGGTATTCTGCCTTTTTTATTAAAATCTCATCTAACTTCATTATTTCTTAAACATAAAAGGGGAAAATCTATTTCCTTTCCATTGCACTAATTTATTTCTTGACTACATGCATTGTTCCAAAACGCAGTCCAATTGTAAGAGAGCAAGATGGGAATTCAACTTGCACATCACATCTACAATCCCTTCTGGGTTGTGTGACAGAGAAGAGATACTAAATATAGAAATTAAATGGCTTCCATAGTTAATCTAGATAAAATTAAAATTTTAATATTGAAATTGAATATCTAATGTGGCATTTAATCAGTATATAATGGGATCATGTTTCAAAATATGAGACAGAAAATAGAACATTTAATATTTTCCACCTCAGAGTCTGTCTCTTAGGATCTGTACCAGTTTTTCCTTCAGTGCTTATAATTCCTTTTATACACCTTAACAGACAAAACAGTTTTAATCTGCAGGAAGGCTTGGCCACAGTCCAGACAAAGATATGCTGCTGGGTCTCTTTTGGCATTTACAACACCTGGCACAGGCCCCCAGTGGCTGAAAATTGGCTTGGGAGACTGCAAAGCAAAATTGCTGCCAAGCTAGCAGCAGGTTGCTGCCTGGCATGAGCTGCTCCATGCTGATTTAAATCCAAATCTCCTCAGAACAGCTGTGCTGTTTTGAGAAGCCTTACTCCTCTTTGGATGCTGCTAATGACTCATTCTTGCACATCTGTTTCAAGCAGCAGTTTAAATATCAGAAGACCTTGTACCACCCCAGAAGYCCAGGGACCCTCCAGCTAGGGAGCTGCCTTTTGTGTCCCTTCCATGGCTGCTGCTGTGTCTCYTTCCCCATTTTCCATATGTCAGGATCTCGAGGCTCTCAGCTCCTGTGAGCCCTGGGGAGCAGCTGRGCTTGGCAGTGAGTTGGGCAAACCTGCCACCCCCAGGGGCCAAGGGGGCTGGAAGCAGCAAATCCCTCCTAAAGGTTTCATGAGCTACTCTCCATTAGCATTCTCTAAATATTGGTGCAGAAATCTTGAAATTTCACATTGTTCCCATACCCCATTCCTCTATGTCCTTCAGGGCTTCACTGCAGTTCAGATAATGGGGACACATTTGGGAACACACAGCTGTGCTCCTCAAGGCACCAAAGCTCCCAGATTATCTTGTCATAATATTGCTAATGCCAAAGGCTTGCAAAGCTGTCTCTGAAATATATTCCCGCACCCAGATGCCTTAATAATTTATAAAGTCAGCAAATCACAATGCTGGCACAAAGATGCTTTAATATTAAGCTGCTGYAAGTTTGGACCAGATACATTCTGCTGAGTCCAATGAAAGGCAAGTTGCAATAATGTGACAAGACAGTTGAAATATTCAGTACATTTGGAAAGGCAGCTGGAAACCCAAATATTTAACAATTTATGCATTGCTTTTGCAGATGCTTAAGAAGGATTTGATTTGTCTGAACACAAAACTAAGCTACTAATAAGGTCAAAACCAATCTGTGTATTTACAGTGCATAGCACAGTGTTATATAAGCGAGCAAACCCTTCAAAAGGACTATATGCATTTCTCTTACAGCACTATATAATTGTAAAGTAATTCCTCTCATCTACTTCTAGTCATGTCAGGCACATGGCATGGGAGATAGAAATGAATGAGGGAAAAGATGTCYATCTGAACAAAGTGTTGTGGATTAAGATTTTCCCCCTTTTGTTCCCTTTCTTTGGGAATTTTTTCTTTCCCATTTGTTGCTGGGATACACTAATTGCCAGGTCATCCTCTTGATGGCTGAGTGATTAACGAAGACAATGATGCTGTCTATAGAAGATTAACGAAGACAATGATACTATGCCCCACCTAAATGGTCTTGCCAAGGCTCGGGGAGAGTGTTTTTGTGTGGTGGGGGTGTTATTTCACTTGTCTCACTACTTTGCTGAGGGAAAGAGGTCTGCCTGCTGGCTGCTCCGGGGAGAGCTGGCCTGCCCTTTTTTCTGCGGAGACCAGCATCTCTGCTCATTGGGTTCCTGTTTGCTGCACGGTGGTTTTCTCTCCTGTGCCTTGCCGGGAACCTCTGCGATTCCAGCTTCAGGGGTGAGCTCTGCTCCATCCCGTCTCGCAGCTGCGGGATTTCTGCTCTTCTCTTTGCTGTCCTGGGTTTCTTGCTGTCCAGAGGAACACCGAGATCGGCATTTCTGCTGTGAGTTTTGCAAAGAAACTTTTCTCCATCCACCTCTGCCATTTTGTGTCAATCATTGGCGCCGCGGGAGATCTGAGCCAGCCGGGACCCGCAGCACAGCGCCCCCTGCAGCCGCCGGGGAATCATCGCACCCGCCCTGCCCGGCCGGGAGCCAACAGCGCCCCTGCCGGCTGGGACTGGAACTGCACCAAAGGGGAGGGTGTGTCTCTGTAAGGCTGTCACTGGGTCTGGGACTGGGCTCGTTGTTGCTATTGTTATTGTTACTTGTTTCACCTTGTTATACATATTAGTAAAAACTGTTATTCCCTTTTACCCATATTCTTGCCTGAAAGCCCGTGATTTTTTTCAAACTATAATAATTCGGAGGGAAGGGGGGTCATATCCACCACTCCAAGGGGGGTCCCTGCCTTCATTGGCAAACACCTGTCTTTCAAAYCAAGACATAAAGTCACACAATTTTGCCCCTATTGGAAAAATGACAAACACGGCAGTCAGCTCTGGGACAGAATACARACAAATAGCACAGACAAGCATCACATGCATGCTTTGGGATGGGGAGGGGGAGACCTGTGTGATATAAGAGATATAGGGCTGAAAGCAGTGCCACAACCCTATCTTAGTCTGTATGGGCATGCTCCACTATCCACTCAAGCATGTCAAGTTTTTCTTAATTTCAGAGGAACCCAGAATAAGTAAGCAAAGAAAACAAAGAGTTTATGAACAAGAAAAATGACATTGCAGCAAATGGGGRTCCAAATAGCAAAAATAGTGGGTCCCAAACTGAAAAGGTGTTAGCTGGAGCAACAAAACAAAACGTCTGGTAATGTGAAGCACTGAATATTTGTGCTGGTTTTGGCTGGGGCAGAGTTAATTTTCTTCACAGAAGAAAGATTTTGGTGGCGTTAAACCACAACACTGCAAAGTCAGAGTTTTTAAAGAAACGACTCAGTCATAAGGTAAGGCAATTCACAGGTTCCCAAGCACTATCTTTGTCTACTTTCATTTACACTAAAAAACAGACATTATGACATCTCCCATGTATGTTTCTAAGAGCAAAAGGCATTTTATGTAGACCACAAAGCTTTATCCATATCTGCCATTATGAATTCATACCAACCCTTCTCTTGTTTCCTTTGCTAGCCACCTCCTCTCATTAATACTGTCTTCCAGACAGGGTTTCACCTTTCTCTTTATCCAATCCCTCCCAGAGGGCYATCCAGGAACTAGTGTTTCACCAACAAAACTAAATGTTGAATTATCCTTTCTTTTTTCTGATATCTTGATTTGAGGGGGGGAAAAAAAAAGCCAGTTGACTTTGACCTTCTAAACTGTGAATTTGAGGTTTCATATCTGTAATTTGGAACAAAAMATTTCCCAGCCTAGAGCTGAGAAATGCCAGGTGAATATCAGATGAATGGAAAAAAGTGGGAAGGTGTTTAATCCAGACTACAGAGAATTTTCCAACCAATTGTGATGAGCTGCAACACCTCAATACAAACATGCCTTTCAAGAAGAAGTAGATTAAGCTCTAATACTGAAATAACTTGTGCATATAAACAACAATTTAACAAAGAAGAAGTCTGCCCTGGAGCTTAAAGCAGGCTTTAGCAAAATCCCAGTAGAACATAAACATTCCTTGGAAAGGCAACGTTGACAATATCCTATTGAAATCAGAGGATCATTTCTTCATTGCATTTCAGACATGAATCCTTATACACAAACAAAAAAAAGGGTTTATGGATATTTGCATCTCTGCTGTGCACCGCACCCTACGAGAAGCACAGCCTTAGCCCATCCTTGGTGCCTCCAGCCCTGGCTTGCCTGGCATCAGCACCATCCCATTCCCAAACCCATGCAGTGRTAAGCTGAGGGAAGAGTCTCCATCCACACTCAGAAATTTCTCCATGGATGCAGTTCTGTYCTGTCTGCCCTTCGCAAATGTGGGTGTTTGGAGTGCCTTGCAAGCTGTGGCTGTGGTGCAGCCCGTGTGGCAGTGCCAGCCCYGTGGCTGCCCGTGCTGATGGCACCAGGGCACAGCACCCACAGGCGCTGCCTGCACAGGAGCGGGGCTGGCGGTGATGCTGCAGAGCACACAGCTGGTCCTCTCTGCCATGGTGGGGCCACTGACCCTCACAGTCCGGTCAGCAAGGAGCAAACATTTCAGAGCAAATTTTGATTTTGATGATGAAATTTCATTCTATACATATTTCAAAGCTGATTTTAACCACTTTTGTGCTACTGCTCGCTTCTTGTCCATGTTGTTTAGATCTTGTTCCATCAAGTTCAATGAAAGCCTCATCACTAAACTCAACAGATGTAACTCACAACTCCCATTACCACCAGCACATTTCTGACTGCCAGGTGCTGTAYTCCAGCTTTGTGTTTGATCTCATGTCTTTGTGTTGCCTGGTCTCAGCAGCTATAGCATCCCGCTCTTCACAGCTAATGGGTCCACTTTTTWGTGTAAGTGCTAGATGTCTGCCTTTTTAAGCTGATTGTTTCCCAGCTGCTGCACTTTACTAYAGGCAAAGAGTTAGTTAGAAAAGCATGTGGAAATTTGTATTTTATAAGAATTTTTTTTTCTTCATTTCATTTAGTCATAGAGGTAGTTAGACTAGATGCACACGGAGATAAAATAACATGTATAAAGTAACAGTAATTTAAGTTCAAGACCTGTTTCCCAGATCCCTACCCAGAGAGAGGAGAAAAAAAAAAGCAGGATGTACAGTTACTCAGCATTGGGAAAACTCTGCACCAGTCTCCTGGTGATGAGTGACACAGATACCAGGGAGAAAAAGAAGAGAACTGATAAAACATGGGTTTATCTTGTCCTGCTCTCTATTGAGAAAAAGTGAACATCAATTAAGTGTGGATGTCTTTGAGTACTTCCCCCCTTRGGAAAAAAGTACTGCAGGAAAAGCTTTCATCTTCCAAATGAGCTGCTTCTTTACAAACTACGTTGGCTGCTTGCCATATTGGGCTTGACTCCTGCTTTTTCTTTTAGCAGTTGTTAATGAGAATGTTTGTCTGATCAGATTGTTGGACTCAACAGACTAAAACGGTAAGAGACAAAATCCCCAAAYGGGCTTGGTGTCGACTGCCCTGCTTGTCTGACAAATACAATCGGTCCAGGAGTCACCAGCTTTGTTCTGTTCTGCTGAGCTGCGTGGAATTTATAGATTACAACAGGGTTAATGAGCTTTGTTTGTCAATCCCAAAGCACACCACATAAACCCCACACACTCAAAGGGCAGCSTCTTCTCCAGGGCTGGGAAAGACCTGGGGCAAGAAGAGACCTGACTAACGGGTTAGTGAAGAGAGGAAATCTGATGAATGATGAAAATTTCTTCCTTTTAACATTGCTGCCCTCCAGGATGTGCAGCTGACTTTCTTCAGAAGGCAAAAATTGAGTGTGAAAATGGGCAGTGGTTTGATTTGCTATGGTTTTGTCTGCATCCTGCAGAAATGTGAAGCTTTCTTCCCTAACCAASTTTATGTTGTCTAACATTTGCCCACAGACTCAGCAGTAAAGGAGGAAAGCTGTAGAGCATTTTATGYTCTCCCCTGACATGTGGCATTTTCTGATGCCCAGAAAAACTCTGAGTTTAAGTGTTTCACATGGTGTGAATCCTTTTAATATAATCTAACTTTGTGGCTTTTGTAGCTAGAATCACAGAAATTTAACGCCCTAATTACAAAAGAAAAAAAAAAAAACAAAAAAAAACAAAAAAAACCAACAAAAACAAAAAACCAAAACCAACTACAGCAATTTCTGCCCTGCACGCATTCTGCCTGTTTTCTGTTCTCACCCCTTCTGAACCACCTTGCCAACAGTGTAGCTTTATGATATGTTACCACATCCTGCCCAGTAGTGAGCAGGAAATTTAAAAGAAAAAACAACAAAAAGCAATGAAATAGCACCATAACATAATTCTCACCAGAGGAGGTGCTGCCCTCTTCACTGGAGAACATCATATATATATATATATATATAAATACAGAAAATCTCACATAACATATATCACATACATACTATATATATTTATACACATAATAAAATTATATTGCTTCACTGGTATTAGTGCAGAAACTACTGAGAATCAGATTGAGCTGGACATTTCTGTGTCTTGAACTACTGTTAAAAATAAAACAGAAAACAAAGAAGAGGGCAAAGCATTTGAGGTGGAGAAACCCCCCTGAGACTTACTGAGTATTAAACTTGGACATAATCTGATGAAAAGGGACCACATGTATTTRTAGATGACAAAGCAAGTTGTGATAATACCAGTCCACTGTGTTTTGCAGAGCATGAAATTCTCACCCAAGGGCAAGCAAAATCAGGTTACTTGTAAAGGATTTGAGTAGGAACCTAATTTGTAACCAGGACATTTCTGTCAATAAAAACAAACATGCCAGACTGCTGCCTCTTGCTCATTTCCTTTCTTCCCGGTTGTTAGCGAGCGTTGTCTTCTCCACAAGTCAGTACGAAAGTTCCATCAAACACACTTTAATCTGGCCACTGGCCAGAAGAAGCCAACTTTTTGTTGGATTCCAGGGAATGCTTTACTATGTTTAACTGAAACCCTGAAGTCATATCTTAACTCTAGGCAAGCTGGAAAGCCATCTACTTAAAATTAATACCCATGTTCCCGAGAGGGAAGGCACAGGGACAGACCAGCCTGCCTGGGACCAGCTGCCTGAATGGGATCCAGTAATCCCAAGTGTTTTGATTTGGCTTATTTGGTCACTGAGCCAAATGCACCCTGATTTAGTGGGTGGGTAGTATTTGTTGGCAGCAGCACAGCTCACTGCCCTGTTTCACACCACAGTGCAATACAGGGAATCTCCAGAAACTCTGAAGGCAAAGATAGCCCAGTTTTCATGGATGCAGCCATCTCCCTGGCTACAGACTTCAGATGAGCCTGCTGTCATAATGCCAGTGGGGATGAACTGCAGAAGGTAGGGCCAAGTGCTTTGGACACTTCAGCAAAACAAAATACTCATAATTATAGGCAGATTTAGCCTTTCTCATTAACTCAGTGGCCTAGGAACTGTGAAGGCATCTTCATCTCCTCTGACCAGCAGTTACATTCATAGAAAGAAGAGTCTCAAAATACTCCATACTGTGTATGAGCACAAGAGATGTATTTCCCTTTTTTTTCCTTTCAGAGAACACAAATGTTTCCCTTCTCATGCCTGAGAAAACCAGTGCTGCAGATTCAGCTGTGCTTTTTTGCTGCAGAGCTGCCTCGAGGTTTCTCTGGCCACATCAGCAGCAAGGGCGCGGGCTGGACCAAAGTCATGTTGTTGCACACCCCGGAAAGGAAGAAGTAGTAAGAAGGGACAGTGGAGAGTYGGTGTTCATGCTGCTTTGCCTTCAGCTGTGGGAGATTTTGGGAAGAGGTGTGTTGCCACCTGAATAATGCAAGCTCTGCACAGCTCAATCCCTTTTCTGTGCAGAAGTGGACGCCCCAGCCCAGCTTCCCAGCTGTCTGAAACAGGCTAAAAGGAGTCCATTGCCATTTTTCTGCCCTGATCCCTTCATTCTCTGACTTGCCTACAGCTYGCTCTGCTTTCTCCTAAGCCCTGCAATTCAGGTGCTGCTACAAATTCCAGAGTTGGAGCTCTKCTTCATCTGACGGTTTCTGTCACTGTGTGTGCTCTGAGCCACACGATGAAGTGTGGAAAATCCTTTCTCCTCTTTYTGTCTGATTTCCACCTGCTGTGTGCTTGCTACAGAGCCATGATAAATATGAATCAAGGTGATCCTAACTGGAGAGGTCAGCCAGCAAAGGGGCACATGCAGCTCGTTTTAATGACCTCTCACTTAACATTGAATGAGGAAGGCTTTGTTGTACTTRTTCTTTCACTAATTAATGTCAATATGACAGCTTCCAGCAGAAGTCAGACAGCACCTCAGGGAGGCTGCTAAATGCAGAACTCATTTGAGCTCRGAGGCTGCTGCAACTGCAGCCCTTAATAAAAAACTCAGCATATTCAAGTAATGCAAGTAATTAGTATTTTTCCCTTTGACAGTTGCCTGAGAATGATATGATAGTGAATTTTATTCCTGTAAAGAGTTAAAATACACTTTAGAAGTTTATGACTCTGCAATCAGACAGATATGCAGGTTCTGGAGACTGAAAATTTATATATCCTAATTGTCTACTTCCCTGCTTTGTTTGAGTACTCTCTTGGGCCTTGCAAACAGCTGGTATAAATTCTAACAGCAAAGAGTCTTCCAAAATTAGGGCTCTGAACCATTGATATAACTGATAATTCCATTCTGTAGAAAAACAAGGATGACAATAGAATTTTTTTCTCCCATGCAGCATTCACACACAGGTCTGTGAAACTTTTGCCTGGTAAATCATTTATCTGCTCTATTCAGAGAGGATTGATTGCAACCTGTAGTTACATCTCCATGGACAGARCTACTCACATTCATACCGAGGCTTAAGTTTCATGTTCTGTCAAGTATCCTGGGCTTTTAATAGGTCATGATCTACAAATGCCTCAGTGATAATCTAATATATTGATTTTCCCCTTCTCCATTTTCTCATATGTAGTATCATTATGAGCAGATAGTTTCTTCTTGATTCTGTTTAGTTCCTAGAATTAATACTACCCATATGCACACAGTCAAATCTCTTCAAAGCACTGAAAAGGATTCTTTGCAATCTTTCACCTACTGGTACTCATAAAGATATGTTGAATTTTCCAACATTTTTTGTAGGTATTTATGCATCAATGAACTTAAAATCCAGATGCCACAGTTCGTGCTCCTCCAAACATTTTCAGAATAATTTACTCCTTTTGGCCAGGTTCTTATCTCCAGCACTACGGATCCAGCAGATCCAACGTTGTGGAAAGAGCTACTGCAGATTTTTTTTGCTGTAATTTACCATCTGAATCACTTATTTATCTTCATCTAATTCACACATAAAGCCTGCTCACATCTGCAAAACCCACAAGACTTTACATTAAACTATTGTGTGAGTGGCAGGAACAAATGCTGTGCCAGGAAAGCACTGGGTAGGAATAGAGGATGTAGTCAGCAACAGCAGCTTACAGATATCGTGCCAGGTAATGACAGCCTTTTGAAAGTGGTGGGAGATTTACTTTTATCATCAGAAGAGAAGATCAGAACTTCATGAAAAAATGTTTTATTTTGAAGACTCTTGGAAGGAGGTCTCTGCTATGTGGGACACAGTGAAATCTTGTGTGAAGAAAGAAGGGGAAGAAATAATTGAATGTTTTGACACCCTAGAGCAGGGCAAAGCAAAAYGGAACAGGAACAAAGAGCTCTGGATACAGATCACTCAGGACTAGCAAAAGCACAAAGGAGCAGATCCTGAATGCTGATCTCCCAGCTGCTAGAAAACCTCCCCACATTTTATGCAGCCTGTATTATTCCATGTGCTAGCCCTGYATGGGGATATTTTTGAATCCTGAAATAACAGATGTGAAAGATGGAAGCAGCAGAAGTCCTGAAATCTCCCTGCTGGACYAGGCTGTGACTGGAACAACTCAAAAGGACATGGAATTATATTCTCTGTTTGGTGACTGGACCAAATGCTGCTGTTAGATTCAGGGTAATGTGACTGCATCAACACTCCTCACTCTTCCATCTTTAACATATGCTTTCACCAAATCCCAATGAGAGCACTGGAAATTATCAAAGGGAGATCCCAAAGATTAAATTAAAACAATGTCACAATTAAGCCAGTAGAAGTAAGGAAAAAGTGGAAGAGTTGAGTTCATTCTCATCTGAGCAAAACAGCATCAAACACTCTTAGAACCATGCCAATAAATGGGAAGGAATTGACCAGAGGTCATTAACATGCATTTTGTACTCACGAAAGCACCTACCTAAATGSAGGGAGCAATAAGAAAGTCCTCAAGCAGAGGTCAAAGAGAAAGACACCAATTGTACATGCTTGCATTTGGAAAATTGAAACAACATAATTATCTGTGATTCAGGAAAACAAATACAAAGCCTTTCTTTTAGAAGATGTATTTCATGTCTCTATTTACATGGAAGTGTATATTTACACATCTCCATAAATATACACAGAAATATATTTATTTATTTATTCACATGCTCCCACAGGGATGCTGTGTTTGCTGTCTCTGGCACAGTGAGATTCTACCTGAGTGAGTGAATGGGTGCAAATAGTCTTGCTTCAGAAAAATAACTTGCCTTGAGCCCAATGTTCTGGTGCAGAAACCTGAATATCTYCTCACAGTAGCTGGCACGGAGGAGCCTCTGCTGCCCTGCTCACTGCACGCTGGTGACAGCTTGCCAAGTGACAGAGCCCGACAAGCCACGGGAAGTAGCAGAGCTTTCTGCCACGTAAAAGAGCTTGCTAACTGAGAGAGTTTCTTGTTTTCCCCAAAACTGTTAGAGCTGCCTTCCTAGTAGGCTTCCTCAGAGAGCACTCTCAGCAGTACAGAACTATTAAAAATATATCTAGCAGGAAAGAGGGGAGGYATCTCATCACTGTTCTTGCAGCCTCCCTCCTTTTCTCCACACACAACATACCAGATATGCTTTCTATTTGATGGACACTGCAAAAAAACTAGCCTTTCCAAAATTTATTTCCCCTGGAAGATATTAACTCTGAAAATGCAAAGGACTTTTCCATTTGGGAATTCCTTTGGAAACATACTTGAMTTTTATTAGTTCTTCTTCCTCCTGCAGAGGATGCAGACTGCATCACAAAGCCCTGTCCTCATCTCTCTCTTTAGATTTTAAYCTATAAGCTGGCAGCATCTTTGGGGTTTGTCCAGAGCTCAAGCAGCCTTTCACAGCCTTTCAGTCTCAGYATGCAGCCTGTGACCCTCACAGCTCAGGAGCCACCCCACTGCCTCCAGAGCCCAAAGGATACAGTTTTCAGTCATGGGTGTTCACCTGAACATGGTGTCAGAAGAAAGCATTTTTGCCTGTCAGCACAGTATCCCTTCACCGTGCTGAAGTCTCCGTGGTGCTGTGCACACAGATGAGAGGAGTGGGCACTCTTAGCAACACGGGYTCAGGATCTTTGCTGATTTAACTGTCCAGGCTCTGTTTTTTATCACTTTCTCCTGTACCTAACATTTAAATGCCTGCAGTAAAATTAGCACACCAAGTTCAAATCAAAGCCCTTTCATTGGTCTCTTCTATTTTCTTTTCCCCTATCTTAAAGAGCACTTTTCATATGGTAAAACACATTTCAGCTGTCAGCTTCAAGCAAACCCACACTCATCTATCAGGACCCACAATAGCCAAGCACAAGTGGCSACGTCTTGCAACACTGCAGCTGCAGCTGCTGAGCTTCTGAGCACCTTCACCCCCTTTGAGAATTGAGAGTGCAGTGTTTAAAGCTGTGAGAAAGCAGAAACACAAGAAAGGAGCTGAACAATATGAAGTCTCTTGGGAGGTGTGTATGCAAAACACCCCCATCGCTGTGCAGGTTTGCAGCATCTGAGCCACCCTCCCATTCTCCTCAGAGGAGCAGCACTTGCCCCAGTGCCCTGGAAATTGCTCCAGGATCCATTAGGAGCAGGCACACCTCTCCAGAGGGCAGCATCCTCACCATTAACATAACCCTGCCTCCCTTCCAGGCCGTGGCTCCTACAGATCATTGCCTCTMTTTAGAGCCCAATTTGTCACATGGAGGAGTTATAAAACACATCCAAAAAAGGAAGTGCTTTGATCACTGAGAAAAACACACTGAGCTTCTTCTTTTTTTGCCCGGAGTCAGTCCCCTGGTCCAGACAATAGCACCTTTCTGTGAATATTGGAAAAAGCCTGGCTGTAAGCTTTGCAGTGGAATAGTGTGCTGCTTGTTCTACAGGATCTGTTGAGCCACCCATGAGTAAGAGTGCTTCCTGCCAAACCCTCAATGATTTGCCTGCAGAAATTCTGGTCTCTTGATGTTCTCAGGCACTTTGCAGAGACTGAGATCCTTTCACCAGAGGACTATGAATGAGTGCCCACTAAAACATGATCTTCTCCTCCACTTTCCAGAAGCAAACACAATGGTCYTCAGTACAAAGGAAGAAATCCTTACCAGCAAATCAGGTTTCTGGGAAGCAACAAACATGACTCACTGCTCAGGCTTACAAGAGACAAAACCACAGCTGCTGGATGCCAATTTGTTTTGGAAAATCCAAATTAACTCAACTGGATAGTGGAAAATTGGTCTTCCTCAGTTTCTACACAGTCATCATTCATTCTCTGACATGTTTCTTCTGTGCATGCAACCCTAGATAGCACTGCCCTTTTCTTCAGCTTCATTATACCTATACCCATGTCTTTTGCCATTTTTTGCTGCTTTTTACTGTACTTCCAGCACATGTCTTCTGTACTCTGAAYTTCCATTCCTTTGCTGAT
Source organism: Malurus melanocephalus (assembly GCF_030028575.1). Lineage (NCBI taxonomy): Eukaryota > Metazoa > Chordata > Aves > Passeriformes > Maluridae > Malurus > Malurus melanocephalus. The sequence continues at coordinate 1,338,044 of NW_026623263.1, forward strand.
GGAATGGATTCCTATTGCTGACAGTGACTTGTTTGGATCCCACTGCTGTCTCTCAGCTACAAATTCTTCATATTTCTCTGGTTACTGGTGAGACTCAGCTTTATTTCCCATCATTGGAGTTGGGCCAGTGTTACAGGGTTATGGCTAGCTTATCCAGGCAGCACCTTCCTGAACTTTTCTCTGTCATTAGTCRTCACACTTTCTATTTAGAGCATCACACAGCATGTACTTACCATCTTTACTAGACAATCACTGGAGACAGGACACCAGATTGCTTTCAAGAGTTATCTCTGTGAAAAACATGAAATATCATTCATCCTCAACCAGTGAACGGGTTTCTGTTTTGGGAAAGAGGAGGGGAGTTGCTGCAAATGTACAGAATTAAATCCTCATGACATTTAACATAAATCTTCTTAGTGATTATAAATGTGTATGACTAGCTGACCCATATTACAGCAACCTGCTCTAATTTTAATGTAATTTTTCATTAAATTAATCATAATTTCTGGTTCATTTTTTTAAGTCCTAATTACCRGGGGTTATATTACGCAGAATGAGAAGATTTTCTGAGGTCACTAGTAATCTCTGCAAATTAGTGTCCTGGAAATGCTACACGATATCTTAATAGCTTTTGTATAAAATAAATTGGTATTAAAACCTGGAGATTAATGTTTGTGCAATGGCTGGTGCAAATGGCATCACATTTTGCTCGCAGCTTCCAGGGTTTGCCTACACAAAACATCTGCTATCAAAGGGATTTGTACCACTAAGGCAGACTGCACAAGGCTCACTCTTCTGAACCATTACAGCCTGGGCTGGAGGCCTTATACCATATTACTATTTGACTCAAATTCCACRTAGGAATAACCAGATTCCACAGTCATAGCTGGGGCCTCAGTAGGTAGTACYTCTTTCCCCCGAGATTTTGCACATGTCTCCTATTAAAGAAGATGCACAAGAGCTATTCAGGTGAGAAAATCAAAGACATTACCTCTTGTGCTCATTGAAAAATCCWTTTCTTTTTCACGTGGGAGCACATGGTAAGCCCTATCGTAAATTTCAGAGAAYAGAAAATTAAGAAAAGTTGAGCTCAGTGCTCTAACTGTGATTGAAAAGGAGCAAACTAGCTTCATATTAATTATACTCTTGTCCCTGTAAAAAGTAACTTTTATGCTTTGCTTAGAGGATGGCACATTCTTCTTGTGGCTGAGGAAGTCTGCTGTGGGCTCAGTTTTTGCAGGAAACAAAAGTTCAAAAGCTCAAGTCCATGAAGGCAGAGTAGTGAAGAGACTTTCCATCTGGAGAGAAGGGACCTGCCCTGGCATCAGACTGACCTCTCCCGGGGCCTGGCCCAGCCAGGACAAACCACACCAAGTCAGACCCATGGCACTGTGGCTCAGGGACAACGATGTCTCCAAATMTGAGAAGCCTGGCCAAGCAGAGCCACCCCCTTCCTCCATCTTAGCACAGCCATTAAGTGCAGTCTGGGTAGCTGGACGAGCACTGGATTACATTGTTATACATTGATATGTACATTGATATTTCAAATGAGCCATGGAATTTTCCCCAAGGTCAGCATGTACAGCACAAGGGAACCACAGCCCAAATGGCAGAATGTCAACTTTGCTTGAAAAAAGGAGCTCAGTATAAAGCAGCAAGGTGACTGGCATCCACCTGTAAACACACACACACTCACACCCATCTTGTGGGGAAGCTGTCACAAGCTTTGCACCTGAAAACCATGCAGATGCTTTTTGCAAATCACATATTCACTGCTTGGAAGTGCTGCCTTGGGTATCCACCTTTGTTTTTCATCCTCGTGAAGCACTGACACAAAAGTAAAGGCAGCAATTTTGTCAGAAGTCTTTCTGCATTGCTTCTGTCATTGGCTGACTCACTGTTTTGAAGATCACTSTCTATAAGTGTTGACTAGATGAGATTTATTATCAAAGCTCCTTCCAGATGGTTCATGAGGGCTTTCATCAACTAYCAAAGAGCAAAATCATCCCTATGACACTGAGTACAGAAATTACCTTCCTTATTTGTCTTTTTTGAGATAAGGCCAAGCCTAAGCCAATCTTTCAGTGGCTTTTTCAGGTCATTATCATGTGCTTCAGGAAGGCACAGTAAGTACCTTTYCCTCAAGTGGTTCTGTACAAATGTGACATATTAGTTCTCAGTGAGCTCTCCTAATAGCTTTTCCTATCAGGGCTGTCTCAGATGAAAAGTGCAGTGAAGCATTAGGCCTGGTAAGTCTGTAACCTGCTACATAATGCAAYTGTCCTACAGAAGATGGCAAACTAACTGAGTTGGGGGGATTTTCCCCCTTCCTGCAAATTTTACTGTTTGCAGGCTGTGGTTTGGCAAACTGCCCTGAGTGCTGTGTGCCACAGCCCTCATGTGAAATTCACAGGAGCATGGTACATCAAACTTAGATGAGTGATTTTCAGGAATTCTAACTGTCTAATGTTTTTCACTTGTCCTCACTCTCCTTTTCACTTTGTCCACATTTGATGCAGTAATTTGTCCAAGATTCGTTTTCAGCTCAGCTACACTCCTCCCTGGCCCAGCAACCACATCAYTGCTCGAACTACACAGCAGTTCAGGGGCAAACAGGGCACACCTGGCCTACAGGAACAAGGGTGACAGTCCCCTCTCATTACCATTAACATCTCCAGGAGAACAGAAAAAACTCCTCAAACAATAACCACATCCTCTGGAACAGGAGAAGCAGTTGTGCTTTCTAGCCTATAAAACCATGGATAACTTTAAGAAGGGCACATGAGCAAGGTGGATGTCAGCTAATATGGACTGATAAAAAGCAAATTGCTATTAGGAAACTGCTTTGGCCATGATTTTGTTAATTCTCTGAAGGCAGCCTCTGGGGTCTGCCTGGGCAGTGCCGTTGCAGCAGGATTTATTGCATTTGCTCTCTTACGTGCGTTTCCTGAGGGACCTCATGCTCCTGAGTTCTGCTGGCCCTAGATTCTGAAGCATAAAATCATATTTATTCTAGCCAAGCTCAGCCTTATTGAAGTCTGCTGCTCAGCTCTGCTCTCACAGGCAGCACAAGAACTGCTCTGTGGGTGTCTAGGTGACTGCAACAGAATTACGTAGGCTAGAAAGGAAAGAAACACAAATTAAAGAATTGACAGGTCAAATAAGGACATGAGGCCCCTCATCAGTGAGAGTGCAGTGGAAACATATACATGGGTATCTATTTATACCCATCTATATTAACTGGCAGAATATACTGAACAGAAATGCTTTTTCTTGAACACTGTGGGAGGAAGCTGATATGAAACAAAAAGAAAAAAAATCCTCAGAGTGACCTTCTGGGCTGATGTATGCTGCAGACATTCCCAAAGCTGATAGAGACAGCATGATTAATTTTCATAAATTATTGAACCAAAAACAACTTTCAGCATCTAGAAATACATATYGCATTGGTAACTGCTGTATTATTCACCATTCATGGGCTGATTGAAAATCTCTTTGCCAAGCAGTGAGTCAAATGTTTATTCATGGCAGTGAGGCAACAAGGATGTGCACTCAGAGCCACAGGGTGTTTGCAGAGTTCACAGCCTTACAGAGGTGCCACACGTTTATTATTTACTGCCAGAGTTCTTTGCAAGAGTCATTTGCACTTTCCATGGTGAAATCTCAGAACTTCAGCGCGTGTTCTGAACTCTCCAGTTCTGTGAACGCTTGTTGGGTGGCCCAGCCCAAAGCCTTAACTCTTGCTCACGCTGCTTTCCWGCCTAATTTAGGCCACACATGTGAAGAATATGAAAAACAGGTTTTTCTTTCCCCTGGTTAAAGGCACTATGTGCCTCGGTAAGTCATTCTTCTTAAGTTTATCTGGACAAATGGTATCACAGACAGGCTGAGGAGCAGAATTTACTCAGCCACAAAATGCAGAAAGGAGTTCCATACAGGACAAGTCAGGAGGGAAAGATGTGAAAAAGAGGCCAGCAGGAGAATAAATATATTTTGGAGAGGATTTTCAGAGCATATACAGGCCATCARGTTACTAATATTTGGCCAAGCATTTCTCAATATTTGTATAACTTCCATTAACGCTTCTATTCTTCAACACATTTTGCAAATAAATTGACTTCCAGTAGCATACCACTTATTATAATGGCATGCATTATAATACAGCATCTTGGAGTATTTTCACTGAGAAACTGGGAAAATGTTTCACCTAGAAACCTGAGGTTTTTACATTAAAGCAACAATAAAACCCAGGGTAAACTTTGAAATATGATTTTATTTTCAAAAAGAAGGTCGATATGGTTGCAGAGGAAATAATTTTATCAGAAGTCCAGAATTCTTTAGAATAGCAGTTTTAGCAGATTTYTTCTGACAAGTTTACTAGTAACTTCCTTGAAATCCCAGGTAATTTAATATCAAGCTCAGAGCCTTGCTTCAAGTCTAACTAAAACTCTCATCCAACTGACATTATTTAAATGGCTTTGTCATAGCAGAAGCCAAGCAAAACCTATTTCTTTGTACTTTTCMATGCTTTCTTTTCAGAGATACTCTGCACCTGTGATGTCTTGACTCTTCTTTTTCATGCTTTGCTCTCACATCTCATTACTTGCAATATCAAAACTATGAAATTCAGGTGCTGCCTGTATTTATACTTCTCTACATGGGAGGGGACAGAGACAAAAGAAACACTTAAATGATGGCTCACTTGGGTATAACAGAAACAGCATATAGACATTAGCACTATTTTGGCTGTATTCAGGCACACAGAATTTGCTATTTCTTTACATATGAATCCAGGAAGAATTTAAGATCCCAGGTATGTGATTAAGATATTTGCCCCGATCATCTTAGATAACCTCAATTTTTCAAAGCAATAAAGTAATAATGGGAATACACTAACAAAAGCTAAAACAACAGAATGCATTTTGGGGAAAACAGAAAGAGCCTTTATACCATCCAGATCTTACCTACATTACACAAGGAGAGTAAATATACTGCTTTTACACAGACACACCCTTCTCTGCCTCTCCCATGCCTTCATCCCTCTCCCACAGCATCCCTTGTAGCCCCCAGCCTCCTTGTCTGTCATCACAGAGCTCCAGCCCTGGCCAGCAGGGAGGGAGGGCTGCAGAGTCCTCTCTGCTTGGGCTCGGCATGGCAGTGCCTGGGGGAACATCCTTCCCTGCCTGACACCACCCCTCTGCAGCAGCAGGTCCTTCAGCCACACCTCTGGCCCCAGGAGAAACTCATGTCTTCATGAAGCAGTCCTGCTCCCAGAGTAGTATCTGCAAACAGAATTACTTTTAACTGATTATGAAATAAACATTTCATAAATGAAATGCACATTGCCCATGGGGAAAAGCCAGTTGATGAGTCCAGTGCAGCTGCAGGATCATTGTCCACTTACAAGAATTCCAATTGCCCTAACGCATCAACATCCATTGCAGAGTCAGTAAATTTAAGGTATTTTTCCACAGAAGTGTAAAATTGATTTGCTATAGAAGCCATTCCTGACACTGGAAARCAGGTGAAAAACAGGCTAATTTGCTGCAGCCACGACAGGAAGGGATCTATCCCTTGGAACACGCTCCTGAAACAACAGCCTGAATTACAGGCAGAAATTACATTTTACTTCTGCAGCTCATTTATGCCATTTCTCTTTCCTCCTAATATTTAGTTAAACTGTAATCTTTCTTGGGGGGTGGGGGGCAGAGTCTGGAAAACTGACGTTTGTAACTGTTTCAGGAAATGGAAAATCAGAAAAATTGCTTGGCGACTCCTCTTGAGAAGTCTTTGAGTAAGCCTCATTTATAAATTTTAAGGCAAGCTTGTGGCAGGAAGGGTATCTCTGTGGAGGCCACAAACAGCCAAGAGCAACACTTTAAAGTGGGATTGTGCTGGGAGAGAAAATGATTACCTTACACCAAGGAGGAATCAAGATGTGCCTGCAGCAACATAACCTCTTCAACTTCAGTTGGAGACCACCAAGACCTTCAGTTTTGCTTTTAGACTGGGTTTGCATCACCAGCTGCACTTTCCTTCCTCCTGTAGGCTGACACTCTGATGGGTGTTTCAGTACAGAAGGTTGTAGCATAACATGTCACAAGCAGCATTCTGCTGCTGCAGGAGCAGCAACCACAAGCTGCAGACTTGTCCCCCATACCCAACCCTGGAGCACCATCAGCTGTGAATGACAGAACTTAAAAGTCCCAGGGCCAAAGTCACCAGTTTGGATTAAGGGATCTCAAGTATTCAGACATTTACACTGAAGGGTCTGTATGGGTCTAACATCTTAGATTAGTCTTGCAACTTGTTACTGATGGAACTGCTTTTGCATGTGCTGTACAGATGATCATCCTTTTTACTGTTTGTTCTTCTTCCTGACAGGATTAAACTATATAAGGATAAACTACACTGCTGAAAACAGGTGCAACTTCCCCAACTAATATGGTTTCAGCTGATTCAACAAGAGCAGTAAAAAGGAATCTAACCACTTTTAAGTGTTGACCACCACCACTAGTGCCCATTAATGCCAGGGCCCTGTATGTTCATAATGATCGATATGAGTAACTCCCACTCCCACTTGAATTTAGCTGTATTTTGTTCCTAAGCTGATTCTATGAAATTCTATGAAACAGCTGATTTCTATTTGTCTGCAGCCTTGAGCAAATGTAGCCTGCCTTCGGCATAGTACAGACCATGGAAAATCAGAGTAATTCCCATTTCAAGCCTTGAAGTTACTGTTGAACTACTAATATCTTTACATGACAAAGAATTAAACATACTCCTTGAGAATTCGTTCAAAAGGCAAATTCCTTTGCTGAAAAAGAGTTACGATTTCTTTTTATTGCAAATATCTGGCATCGTGCTCCAGCGCCTAGACCTCCATTATCTTTCTGCCTTCTATAAGCAATATGTAATCGTTGATTTGTTCATTTTCTTCATTTATGGTCCAAGATAAGATGCTTGGGGTTAAAAAAAGGCAGGTATTTCTGTTTATCAGAAGCACTCACATAATTTCTTTTTGGCTGCTTTCCCTTCCCTCCAGGCTTTGTTTTACTTTTATCTGGTCAAGTCACTCATCCATAACTCGGCATCCATTAAACATTCAGCACAGCAGGGTCAACTGCAGTGCTGAACAATGGCCCAGCTGTGCCTCCCAGGACTCCTCAGCAAGGAGATGTTTATGAAATTGCTTTTCTGTACACGCCACACAAAATGACAAATGGCTGATCACAACAAAAGACTCAACAGAAAACAGAAATAAAAGGATATTGCAGCACTTACCCAGCAGCCAGAGGAAAGGAGAATTAATCCACCGTTAGAAAGACTGATGGTCTAGTTTGTTGTGATGCAAACTAACCATGCAAGCATAGATGCAGCAGCTACACAATTCATCCAGGTTTGGCATTCCAGTCTTCAAACACACCCCCATCCCARCCTTGGAGACCAGAGAAGCCTCTGGGTGCCCTTTGATAGCACTCCAAATGGCAACCAAGCACTTTTTGACTCCATGAGGAAAACAGCCAAATGTTAACTGTCTGAGCAGGCATCTCTCACATCCTTGTGACTTGACTGTGTGGACAAATATGATCTTATCACCAGTCTTGCCARCTAACCCAGTCTTGGCACTGAGCTCAGCCAACTGCACCAGAAAGAGAATGCAGGTCTCTTCCCTTTACAGTCCAGCAGTCACCGTGGTTTACTGGAGCACAAAGCTTCACCACCCCATCATGCCTCTGCTCAAGGAGAGAGCCCCAGACACCAGGAGAGAGGATATTTAGAGACATCTCTCTCAGACACCATGCAAAGTGCTATTGGTTTAACAGAAGACATTTCAACCTAATTTTAAACTCTCTRTGAACAATACCCAAACTTCATTCTAACCTGGAAAATATGGAAAGTTTATGGAAAGGAAGCTGAAAACATTGTCAAATCATGTCACTACTGCTCAGCTGGACTTGAATATCATGCAGAACTCAAGAGTTCRGTTGATGAAAAATTTGGAACAGATTTGAAAAGAAAATCTGTCTGAAAAAAAGAACAAGTAAACATAAATAGTAGAAATAGGACAGCAGGAAAAGCTCTTTTGATGGAGTGTCAGTCAAATATTCTTGGGCTAAATAAATGAGYTCTTGCTGCAGGTTGAACTGGCTTTCAGAGTGCAACACATTTCTTTATCAAACCTAAACCTCTACTTCCTATGTCCGGTCATCTGAAGGGAATGTGTCTGCATGCCTGAGTGTTTTCTCTTGTTGGGATACCAGCCCTGGTTTGATACCAGCCCTGGTTTTCTCTCTTTCCCCAGGCTGCAGTATTGGAGCCCATCTGTTCTCTTTGGCTGCTCCAATGGTCTTGAAACACTGCAAGGTAAGATCATGCCCAAAGGTTTATTTCTGGAATGGTGGGACAGAGGCCCCTGATTCGCACCCTCACCTGCACAGAGCGCAGCTTCCGAGGCACTGGGGAAACTGGTGACAACTCTGTGGTGTACACAGCTGTCCAACAACTGAAATAGAACCATATTACTTCGCATATTACTTCACACAGACTGAAAAAAACCCCCTTTCAGGTAAGTGCTCCAGGTAATTTTTTCTTTAATATCCACACTGCTTGGTATTCTGCTTTAGTAAATGTCTCAGATTTCTGAAACTGGATGTAGAACTACCCCCTCAACGATAGCAGAGAAGTAAAATCCTACAGCTTTTCGAGTTTAGGATGACTCAGTTTTCATGTCTTCAGCTCTATGGTTTTATTACTGCAGAACCTGATTTGGCTGCCTTGGTTTCAAATGAGGACAAGACATGCAGTAATAGAAGACATACTGTGCTACTCCAAAGATCTGTGTAGAGAGGCTTTAAATAAATCTTAATTTAAGAAAGCCATGAGAGAGAATGCCATGATTCTTCAGCCAATAAAAGCAACACAGATAATACAATTAGCTGGCTGGTCTGGAAAATTATGATGCAGATGTGCTCTAATGAAATGAAACAGAGACAACGCTTGCTCTGCTGGCTGGGTGGGCTGATTGCTGCTCCTGCTTGGCTTGTGGAGGCAGCTACATCTTCAAGGGGCTGCCTTGTCCAGTAACTCACATGCCAACAGACACAAGCTTTTCTGGTTCTGCTCTACCTTACAGAATTATGGGATCTGAGGCTTAGGATAGAAATAAACCACCAAAGCCTGCTCATGGTTTCCCAGGGTACAACTCTGTTCTGCAAAGAAGAGGGATGAAGCTTTACCAGTTGTATATATCCACATCCCAGCTGAGCAATACCTTGGAACTAAGAATGTATTTTAAAGAATATTGTTAGCAATACAAAAGTCAGAGAAGTGACTCCAAATTCTGGCAATAACAGCTGCATGTATGYTATCCCTATTCAAGTCACAGCATCATCTGTTTTTTCAGTTACTTAAAATTACTTTTTCAAACCAACTTTTTTTTTTTTTTTTGGTGATGGACATGATTTTACARTTTTGGATACATCTTCTTGGCATAGCCTTATGTATCTAAATCTATCTATATATCCATATCGACATCTATAAATCTATACATCTCCTGTACCATACAGAATTCAAGACAAAAGGAAGAATCTCAGTTTGGCATAGGAAAAAGGATATTTTTGATAATTTTCCCTCCAAAATGGAGTAAAATATTGTTAATCTCCCAGCAATGCAAGCTTATAAAAGTGCAGACCCAAAATAGCTGAGCATATATACATGCTCCACTAAAGTCAATTAAATGGAAATCCAGCCATGGCACACACAGARTGCACTAGGACTCCTTAGAACTGCTTCACAGACAGAAAGCAAGTTTTGGACTCTAAATCAGCTTAGAGTAAATGAGGAGTAAGKAACAAAATTTAATTGATATGGGCATCTTACAGCCATAAAGAGGCTGGGACTGCTGCATTAAAAGATAAGAAACAACTGTAGAGGGAAAAAAACCAAGCATAATATTGCTTGAAGAAAGTAAATTGCTGCCTTCAATTCTGCTGTTTCAAACCTCTGTAGCAAGAGCATCTCTGCTTTCTGCTAAAATGTATATACCACCACCTGTGTTTTCATCCTACTTTCTATGGTACCTAGCAACTTAGTGCTGAAATATTTGTGTGTAGTGATTTCCGGGTGTAATTTCCAATTCCTGTCACATTTATTAATAAATGGTGATTTGAACCTCTACAGTATAAGATGCAGTTATTCTTATTTTCCAGCTGTTATGCTACAACAACATTAACAGCRTAACAGCTGGGATGGTGGTAATAATGCCACCTGCAGCATTCTCTGTATCCTCTCTAATCTTCTCATTGCCCCAGGTGAAGCTTAGACCTGCCATCCTTTCCATCTCAGAGCACAAATTCAGGCAGAGAAAAGAGGCTCAGCAATAGAAAAGCTGTTGCCTTTAATTTAAATCACAATGAAGTCTCTAATTGTAGCCCAGGGAAGAGTCTTTTAAATAAACTCTTATGTGTTAGAAGCAAACACTGGAGATGCAAGGTAGAAGTCAATCACTAGATTCTCAAATTAGTTCATGTTAAAAATTCTACACATAATACAGAATGCACCATTAAAAGCCTTTGACCTGTCATGAGCAAAAAATCAGAAGCTCCTTTTTCTGCCTTCTCTGATACAGCCAGCACAGTCTCCTGAGTCTTTCTCTAACCCCTAGACAAATTCTAGTAAATTTTTAAGCACCTATTTTTCCACACGACAAGAAACTGATAGAGGCTCTAGGCACTTCTTTGATAAATTATCGTTGTTTTTAAAATGTACTAGCTCAAGTCTTGCTTACCTTGATCAGAGATGGCAGCAGCAACCATGCTATATGTAAGTATTTCCACTTAAGCAAGTCTCTGCTAAGACACGTAAGTGGAGGCTCAGTAGCAGCAAAACCTACTGGTTTTGTCCCCTTTAACAAAATACCATCTAACTCCTTCCATTTGTGTTTGGTTGACCCTGGCTGGATGCCAGCTGCCCACTAAAGCCATTCTGTCACACCCCTCTGCAGCTGAACGGGGGCAAAAAATATAATGGAAAGCTTCTGGGTTGAGATAAGGACAGGGAGAGATCACTCATCCATTACTGTCATAGACACAACAGACTCGACTTGGGGAAAATTAATTTCTCACCAGTCTGGACTAGGGAAATGAGAAAATAAAAACAATCTTTAAGAAACCCATCTTCCCTCACCCCTCCTTTCTTGCTGGGCTCAACTTTATTCCTGATTTTCTTTACCTCTTCCCCTCCAGCAGCACAGGGGAATGGGGAAAGGTGTTTGTGGTCAGTCCATCTCAGGTTGTCCCGGCCTCTCCTTGCGCGTCACAGGGAGCACTCCTCGCRCTCTTCCCCCACTCCAGCATGGGGTYCCTTCCACAGGAGGCAGTCCTTCCTGAGCTTGTCCAGTGTGAGTCCTTCCCACATGCTGCATTCTTTGCAAACTGTTCCAGCCTGCCTGCCTTGTTGAGGTGCCATCCTTCAGGCACAGCCTGCTCCAGCGTGGAACCCCCAGTCCTGCCAGCAAATGTGCTCCAGTGTGAGTTTCTCTCCACAGGGCCACAGGTCCTGCCAGCACCCTGCTCCAATTTGGGCTTCTCATGGGTTTGCAGCATCCTTTGGCCATCCACCTCCTCCCRTGTGGGCTTCTCAATGGGTTGCAGGTGGATCTTTGCTCCACCATGGACCCTCCATGGGCTACAGGGACACAAATGCTTCACCATGGTCTGCACCAGGGGCTGYGGGGGAATCTCAGCTCCAGCACATGGAGCACCTCCTGCCTCTCCTTCTTTGCTGTCCTGGTGCCTACTGAGCTGTTTCTCACAGTCTCAGTCCTTTGTTCTCTGTCTGTAGCTGCTGTTGCACAGTAAGGGTTCTTCCCTTTGCTAATATGTTACCCCAGAGGTGTGACCACCATCACTGGGGGGCTCAACCTTGTCCAGCAGCGAGTCCATCTTGGAGCTGGCTGGCATGGGCTCTGTCGGACACAGGGGGAAGTTCCTGGCATTTTCTCACAGAATCCACCCTCCTGCTCCACCTGCTACCAAAAACTTGCCATACAAGAGCAACAGACTGTCTCACTTGAGAAAATGCCTCATACAAAGTTTCATGGTTTTTGCTTTTCCCCTTTTCTAAAAGAGATTGGTACTATAAAGTTTATATATCCCTTAGCCACAGAAAACAAAGGATTTTTGTAGCCCTGAAGAAACAGGACCAGGATAGAGTGTTTAACCATCAGCTTGAAATACTAAATGACACTGAGGTAGTTTCAGTACAGATTTACTGCATCTTAGTAACAAATCACATTGTTCCGAAGTACCATTTTTATGAGTGGAAATTAGGACCACCAAGAACAACCCAAGTTCTATAAAAACTACAAGTTAAAACAGRTATTATACATGAAATAAAACTCAAGGTCACACTGTAAACATACATTAGAGTGCCACATATACTCCCCATTTGCTGCCCAAATATTGTTTTCTTATGTTGATACATTTTGATTTAAATGCCACAGTAATGACATTGCAGTCACAGAAATAGTCAACAGGCCGAGTCTGTTTTAATTACAATTACAGATTAGATGTCTAATTCCTAGTCTTTCCTTTCACATCCTTTTATTCCCATGCCAAAGAAAATACATAGTGAGGCATTTATGTTTGCATATACTATGCTCTGGACTCCATGTCTAGCCTAATAAATTCATTAACGAGACAARTAGTACAAATGTTGGCTCTGCATCTCTCTCACTAAAGGTCATTGTTTCCTTTTCTTCCTTACTTAACTTGTCCATGTTAGAATGCATTCAKCATTTTTGCTGTTTTCAACCACTAATAAAATGGTGGACTGGACCTGTACATCAGTGCTGACAGCCAGGAGCAGTACCATTGCCCTGTCCATGCATCCTTCCTGAATGGGAAAATTAGGTCAACTGATAGTCCAGATTCTCCATGTGACCAGCACAGGGCAGGGTGGGTGGAAGAAGGCCAGCATGGCACTTCTTCAGCASAACAAATACTGAAGAAACCTCTAATGTGTGTAAATGTACGTGCACTTCAAACTTGTGAAATAATTTACAAGAGGAATCTCTCAGAAGYGAAGAAAGGAATGAAGAGAAAAGGGATGTCCAAGCTTTGCTAAGGACAACCAAAACCAAACCAATAAAAAAATAAACCACCAAAAAAAACCCAACAAGCCATGTGAGAGCAGGTAAGTGCCTATAACCTAAGTTTTGGCCCAAATAAAACTTATTTGTTTTGCCATAAACTCAGTTCAGCCACTTTCCTCACAGAAAGTTTGTGGATCATGCCTTGGGTCCATTTTCAGCAGTGGCAGATCTTCCTATATGAAAAGCAATGATGATGAAGGTGTTACCCACCCCTGCAGTACAATGAGCTGACTGTAATACAGGCATCAGGATGGCAACAACACTGAATGCAAAGCCAAAAAACAGAGACATAACTATTCAAAAGTAAGACACTTATATTTTGACTGTTCTTTTGTTTGCAAACAATGAAAAATGTTCCTCCTTCCTTAGTGATCTGCAAGAGTCCCTGGAAAACTCCAAAAACCGAGCTGAAATTCAGTGTTTATCATGYTGTGAGCAGGACTAGATCATCTTCCACCCTCACCAGCCCTATGACTGAGCTTTGTGAACTGCCTTTCCACAACCTTCAGTAGCCTTTAAAGTTACTTTCAGAAAAGCAGAAATATTTGGAATTCATTAGAACATCAGCACTTCATAGAGTTGCACTTCCCCATCTAGCAAACACACTGCTGTAATGGGTGATGCTGCTTCACACTGTGCCACATCCACATCCACATCCACTTCCACATCCACATCCACTTCCACATCCACATCCACTTCCACTTCCACTTCCCCACCACCTCGGAAGGACGAGCTGCCATACTTCTAACTAGTTAAATGACAGGCATCGTTCAACCCAATTAAATTAAAATATCACAAAGTTGCATGTTGATTAAAATTACATACTTCAGTGAAGTTTAATGTGCTGGTGGATTATTTTTACAAATTTATGGCCGATCAAATTCCAATTAAACACAAATGAGTATGTGTGTACATACATACATAAAGCCAGTTTAAATAAATACAAAATTTCAAACATATCATTAAGCATCAATTTACATGTACAGAAGGCTGTAGCTTGGCCCTTTGGGATCCTAACATTCTCTTTTATTAACCTTTTTACTACATGGGGACTCTATTTTATATGCAAGTACTAATGTGTGAATCTGTAAATACYATCAATATTTCATTTTCTACAAAGTATTTATAAATTGCATCAAGTCAGAACTGCCCTAGGCAGACATGGCATGTCACTGAAGTAAGCGACACAGGCTTAAAAAATAATCCCCATTTATTTCAGAAACAGTACATTAAAGAAATACCTGACCTGTGCAGCCACGGACTCCATAAATAGCTGGATACATAATTATTTTTGTGCAACCAACCCACAACACCCACAGGTTTCAAAGTGCTTAGCAAGACAATAGAAGATTATGGTTCCCATTTTACAAYGGGAACAGCTGAAATAGAAAACTCAGGTGGCTTGTCTGAGGTCTTATTGAAAACCAGTGTCACAAATGTGGAAAAAGACCTGAGACTCCTGATTCTCAAACCAGTCTTAAGCCACAGACGACTTCACCGTGATTAAATCTATAAACTGAAACTGAGACCAAAATGCAACTTGATTCTTTCAGCTCAAATAAGGAACAAAGATTTCTCATCGATATGAGACAGGGTCATTACTGCCACAATCTGTAGATCAGTAAGGCCAGATACAGATATCCCAAAGTCACTCATGGGGAAAGGCCCCTTAATAAAAGACAGATGGCTAGAAAGAAGACAGTGGCATGGAGAAAGCTAAATCCCAGGGCTCACCAGAACCACCAAAACTGAACTTGTGGCAGAGCAACACTCCAGGGAAACCCCCAAAATGCCAAGTGGCATTTCTGAGTTGCAGGAGTTTCTGCAGCCCCCCGCACTAGCAAACACCTCCCTCGTACTGCAGCATGGGAAGCCCAGCTGCGAGGAGGCTCCTGAGCCACTGTGGTACCGGGAGGTCTGGCAGAGCCTTGGCAAGCAGGGGCTGCTGAAGGACTCTTGCTCTGCAGCTGAACCAGGGTCTATTCAGGCACCTGCCAGCCTGGGATCATGGCAGTACAAAGCCACGGGACTTGCACAGAAAGACACTTCATGYGGGTCTTCATTTCTGCAATATGGCTATTCTTATGCTTACTGTTCAACTTGGGGTGTCCTGCACTTCGACAAAACACCACACTGCTCAACACTAACTAGAAATAGTGTTATCCACTGCTATGCGTAGACATATTATCTCAAGAGGGCTGGGATTTCACACAAGAATTTTCTTACAGGCAGAGATAYAAATGAAAAATTACCTCTTTTGGCACAGATACCTGCCCCCAAGAGGTTGCAGAGACTCTCCTTAGGGCACGCATGTATTCTGCCTTTGGAGAATACACAACTGTGTGCACATAAATGCACAACTGTTTCGATCAACTTTCATTGTTCGTGAAACCAACACTGTTGGCACAGCACCTGAGCACATGCTTTGTAGAAGAAAAACCAACGCACAGGTTAGTTGGGTGAAGAGAACAGTAGTAGAGACCATGCAGTATATAGGGATCTTCTTTCCCTTATATGATCCAGTCATACTGACATTGTAAAGATCTGTGTCAGTCCCAGAGATGAGAAGTGTGGATCTTCAGGTGAGGTCACACGGCTCATTTGGCATCACGCTGATCTCTTGGTTTTGTCTGTGAGATGGGCACTTGCAGTTTCCCTGAGGTAGCAGARGTCTTTGCTTTATTCATTAAACAAAAGCAAAAGTGAAGGAAAAGAGAACAGGTAGACAGAAGTRTTGGAGTTTCTTATGAAAGATACAAATACACTTGAAGTAAAATACATTTCTGAAACACTCCATTGGGACAGACAATGCAAGAGCCTCCAAAAGCAAACTTCACCGTCTCAGAATCACCCTAAGGACAATTACAGGTTTATTGTGGCAAGTTACAAAACAGTTAATCAGAGACGCATGACTTTTCATAAATAAATAGCCAGGCACCTGGCTCTGCTGGGCCCTGGACATCACACAGAATGGATATTTTTCTCACTGCCATCCTGCAGCAGGTCAAGGCAGCAGAACTGCAGGCGCTGTGCTACAGCAGCACATGGCACTGCCGGCAGAGAACACAGCACTGCTACATCGAGGCCTTCGTAGAACTTAAGTGCAGGAAGTGTTCATCAGACGACAAATGTACCCACTCCTTCTGTTGTTCTGCCACCTTTTCTGCCAAGCATTTTACCAGGACAGGGTCTACTTTGGAGTCAATCTTGTTGGCRAACCAGTGCCCGTAATTCAGAAGCCACCTTAATTCTCCAGCCCCGTAGATGCAGACACTGCGAAGGTGGGTACCAGTGCACGGAGGATACAAATAGTCTTCAAGATAATTCCATTTCACCAGGCGAGTTTTGCTTTGCAAGTCTGTTACATCCTGGGAGGACCTTGGAACTTCCCCAGGGACCCCGGGAACACGTACAAGAGAGGCCCAGAAATGCTCATCTGGAGAGTACGTGTCCCTTGACCACTCAAAAAAGTCTTTCGCAAGTGTGCTTTCAAGGGTATATTGAATAAATTCCCGGCTTAAAACAAAATAGGCACTGCCTACAAATATCTCAATATTATGGGGTGGTGGATTCTTGGAAATATTGGTTTTTACAGGCATCTGCATGTATTCATAAGGCACTTTCATAAGTTCATAGTGATAAGTAAATCTTTCTCTTTTGCTACTGCTTGGCTTTGAAGTTTCCAGCATGTTTCCTCCACCGAGTTTCTTCAGTTCAGCGACCAACTCAAAATTTGATTTCAAAGGGAAATCTTGCCCACACAAATTGATAACATACTTCCAGGCAACTGGAGAGTCCACCAAATCAGACAAACAATTGAAATCTGCTTGCAGACGTGAAATATGCGCATAGTCTACTGTCTCCAATTTTGATGCAATGAAAATATTTGGGAAACATTTAGCTAGATTGTTCAAAGCAGATTTGAAACTTTTTGCTGCTTTTTGGTCATAATGGATGCAGTAAATATTCTGACGACTGTACAACGAGTGTATGAGCCTTTCTACCATTGCTGCATCTTTGTGAACAACCAAAGAATAGGCGATTGGAAAATTCTCCTCCTCTGGAGAAACTGGTTTGAGGTGGTATTTCCTAAGTGAACGATAGACATGACAGTCGCTTGTCATTGCTACAACATCTTCATCAGCTAAATCAATWATTTCTTTTCTTCTTATCTCCAAACTCTTGCCAATTTCACGAGGATCTTGTTCRTATATAAATGAACAATTAATTTCATACTGTAACTCATCTCTAGGGTATGAATACCTGTTTCTAACATARGAAGAAGTGCTCAAGAAGTGCTCAACTAAGTAAATGCCTTTAGAAGGAAAAAAGTGTCTTTCAACGTGGAGGAGCTTCAACAGTGCAATCAGCCACCCAGTAAAACACAGGATCAGGATTTTCCTTCGTGAAGGACATTTGTAGGGCCACTTGCGTCTCTTCATTCTGCAAAAAAGAAGAGACACCATGTTACCTTAAATCATAAAGAAATCATCAGAGACAACTCCAGCTCCTAAAAAGATATGCACACACCAGTCTGCCTACAGTATAAATACCACCTTACCAGAATAGGGCACTGGTAAGCTCTAGTTACCACTTAATCATCCTTTTAAAACTTCATTCCCCCTAAATTAGCTGAGTGAAGGCAATAAACCAGATGACTTTCAGCCAAATAAGAGTACTGGAACAAGACTCACACTATTTTTTTTCAAACCTTTTTTAAATTTCGAATGAGACACAAAGTGAAGTACAGCAACCCCTGGATTGGCAAAAACATTACTGTTATCCATGTGAGTGGGAAGGATTGATTACTTTCCTGAGTAACTACAAGGGATTCAATGGGARCAGCACAGAGATCACTAGTGAGTCTGGAAAGAATGGGCACTTAATGGTAGATATTCGTATTTAAAAAATAAAAGTATGAAACTGAAAGCTTTRGAATTCAAACACTGCATCCTCATTATTTCTAACAATGGAGTTGGCTCATAAACATGTCCAAGAGGAAATTAATTTCTTCCTGTCCTGTGCCAACAGGATCTGACAAGCCCAAAGTCCCTCCTCTCTTCAGATTTCTTCAGGAAAATACTTCTTATTTGCCCAGAAGACAGAGGGAATAAAGACCTAGTGCTTTCATCCACTGGTATGAACATAAAACAAATGCAACATTCTGAAGGYAGGAGGGGTAGTAGTGAGCAATAGCGCATCTATCCTGCTCTCTGCCATGTGACACATGTGAACCTTGGATGTGACCACAAAAACACACATGGCCCCTTTTTACACAGCATGTTATTTAATAACATTCCTGTGTAGCATATTAACAACTGAGGCATTACCACAATAAAAACTAAACACAGGGATCCTCTCCATACAGCTTTGCTTCACTGGATGTCTGTAAGCAGCATCATTAAGATCCCTGAATTAATATTAGACCATAACCACATACAAGTGCAGCAGAAAACATAGCTCTACTTAGCTTAAACTAAGCTCTACTTTGCCTTTAAGGTATGCAGTTCCCAGTATTTTCTTTTGAATAGAAGCTCTTCAGCATGTTTCCAGAGTCAGTAAAAGGGTGGCGCCAGCAGAATTGGCTCCTATGCCTGCACACCACTCATATGAATGTAAAATCAAGCACTGAGATGTGCATTCAAATRTATTGCAAGACTAACTTGGGCATCTCTAGCATTCTCTTAAATGTCAGGTCTTGCAAGCTGTAGCTACATTTAAATTGCAGCTTKTCAAGGCAGAGCTTTATCATTTGTCTGTTCTGCCTGACTTTGCCTTTCCCTGTGCATCTTTGTCCTCAATATTTCTCTTTTGGGGCAAAAAAAAGAAGGAAATGTCATCTCCTTRTTTCACCTGGGGCGTGGCAGGTACAGATCAGGGTAAGCCAACATATATCTATTTTGCAGAAACCAAAGGTCAGCAACTCCCKGCAAGTTTTAGAAACAGTCTCCAGGTATGCTAACAAAGAAAGATAAAAAACAGATCTGTCTCATAGAATCATAGAATTGTTTGAGTTGGGAGGGACCTTAAAGATTATCTCGTTCCAAACCCCGTGCCATGAGCAGAGAACCTTCCACCAGGCCTTGAACACCTCCAGGGATGGGGAATCCACAACTTTACTGGGCAGCCTGTGCCAGTGTGTCATCATCCTCAAAATGAAGGAAGGCATTCATATCCCTGGGAAGCCAAAAAACCCACGTTCCTCCATAGCAAGCAGGTGCATTCCTTCATCTCTTCTCCAGACTAATTCCAGCCCAATGTCTAATCTGGGCTTCCCCTTTACCTACTCCCTTCCTTTATCTGTGTTCCTGGAGGAAAGTCACCTTTCTGTGCAGCCCACCCCATGCCTTCACCCAATGTCTCCCTGACTATCCAGTACATCACTTCCTACCTGGCTGAACAGGGATTGCCTGTTCAGCCTAATTCAAGGAGTGAAATCTTCTCTTGCTCTCTCCTTCAAAGAGTTTGGACAATGGAAAAAGAGTTGGGGAAACAACACATTCCCAATGTCTCCGAAACCCCTCTATCTGTGTCAGCCCTGGCCAGCTYTGCCCAGTGCTAAACAGTCTGTTGCTATGAAACCAAACAAAGCCATGGAATCTTAGAATGTCCTGAGCTGGAAGTGACCCACAAGAGTCATCAAAGTATGACTCCCGCCCAGCACAGGATACCCCAAGAGTCACATCATGTGCCTGAGAGTGAGTCCAACTCAGAGTATTGAGCTCTGCCAGGCTGGTGCTTTGACCCCTTCCCTGGGGAGTTTCTTCCAGTGCCCAGCCACTCTCTTGGTGAAGACCCTTTTCCTGATATTCAACCTAAACGTCCCTCTTCTTCACAYTGTTCCCTCAGATCCTGTCACTGGTCACCACAGAGAAGAGATCAGTGCCTGCCTCTCCTCTCCTCCCAAGGAAGCTGTAGACCATGATGAGACCTCCCCTCAGTCTCAGACAGACTGAACAGTCCAAGTGATCTCAGCTGCTCCTCACACGGCTTCCCCTCAAGGCCCTTCACCATCCTCCTGTCCCTCCTTTGACACTCCCCAATGGCTTTATATCTCTCTGCTATTTGTGGCACCCAAAGCTGCCCCCAGCACTGAGCTGAGGCTGCCCTAGTGCAGAGCAGGGCAGGACAATCCCCTCCCTTGGATGCTGTGCCTGATGCCCCCAGGACATGGGTGTCCCTCCTGGCTGCCGGGGCACTGCTGGTTCATTTTCAACTTGCCATGGACCAGGACCCACTGGTCTGTTTCCATGGGGTTGCATTGCCTTTCAGCTGTTTTTCAATAACTCCCAGAACAATCTTGTCCATAATTAAACCAGGCACTGGAGTGAGACTGAGAGGCCTATACATATCAGGCTCATCCCTCTTGCCTTGAAGGAATTCTTCCTCCTGTCCAACCTGAGCCTTTTCAGGTGCAGTCTGAGGCCATTTCTTCTTCTCCTTGGTGGTTGCCCAAGAGAAGAGGCAACCCTTGGTACAGCCTCCTTTCAGGCAGTTGTAGAGAGCAGTAAGGTCTCCCCTGAGCCTCCTCTTCTCCGTGCTCCCTCAGTCACTCATATAATTTACTTTCTAGACCMTTCACCACCTTTGTTGCCCTTCTAAATAATTTATCTCTCACCAGGATAAAGTTAATTTCAGCAAAAGACTAGAATTTCTTGAGGAACAATGTGAGACCAGGGAGTTAAATGTCTTGGGACGGAAGGACTGTCACTAACCTCATAGGGTTTTGACTGAAGTGCAAAACTGTTTATTTTTCRCCCCATGCAGACTCAAAGCTGTGCTGAGACACAGAGGTGTAGTGTAGACACAGYGTGGCAGATGAGAACAGGAACAAATTGCAGCCCAAAGCACCTGGCCTGGGTATCACTGACCAGGTGATAACTTTAGTTATCTTGCCCATGAAATATTTTTCCTCAGGTGATGCCATACAATCCACACGACCAGAATTACATCTTTTGCATCAAGATTTTATATTATCATTTTGTATTATGAGCTTGGCATTGCATCTTGCCTCTTTCCATAAGATGTGTTACTTGTCTTTTCTACATGTGAGAAGACTCCTGAAGTACATTTGCTTGGCCCAGGACTTGAGCAGGGCAGGAGCCCCAGGTCTTCATCTGACAGAAGTCATAAGGCTTCTCTCTGGATCCTCCCCACGTTATACAGCCCCTTCATGAACCTTCGCTCCCAGGGAAATCCTTTTCTCCTGCCTCTGCCCCACACTATTAATAAACCTCCCAGATTTTACCCTYTCCAGGTTGGTGAACAATGAAAACGTGCCCTTTTATCTGATTAACAGACCCTTTATCAATTTATTATGTCCAAAAAAATCTGCATTTCCCTTGTCACTAGCACTGTAATGCAAAACACAAAAAATAATTTTAAAGAAGTCTCCTGTCACAACTGCTGCTCACAATTAGAGAAGATGGATGAAGKCAAAGCATCCATCCCAACCAACTACTGCTAAGCCTCACAAAGATCTTTCCCTCAACTGCAAAGACTCCTGTATCAAAGGTTTCTGGATTTATAAAGCCATGCCCGTGGCTCAGGATTCAATCACAAATAGAAAATGGGTGAAGTTGTCAGGAAAAGCAGGAAATCCTCTCCTCAGGTCCTCAAGCTCCACGTGGGAGGACTCCCACTTCAGGACTGTGCTAGCTGGAAAGTGACCCAGCTAAAAGCTTGAACTGCAGGCATTAATTGCAACTCTTCTGATTGACAGCAAGGCTCTAAGTGTGTCTTCTGTAATACTGATGTTTAAAAATGTCAGGCAAGGGTGAGATGCACTGCTAACATCAGGTACAATCTGGTCGTAAAACCCTGAACATGTTGCTCTCAGCCATGTGAACAACTGATTGATTTTGCATTTCACTGGCACTCCCAAAAAATGCGCATTGCCTCAAGTCAATGCATGTCTTACGAACTCAATAGAAATACTATACCTTCTATTTCAGGATTTTTTCATTTAAACTGAACTGAGTTCTAAACTGATCTGAGTTCCAAGCAAAAATCAGTTTTGAATGATAACTAAGTATTAGAGGGGGGACAATCCACATTTTAGTTTGTTTTACAGATTAGGGYATTGTCATCAAAATTAGGATGGATTAGAACAACGTTTACTTCTTCATTTGCATCTTCTAACCAGCAAAAAAATGTTCTTGTCTGTAAAAACTTGTAGATGTATCAGCAGCACTCCTGACCTCCAAGGCAGACCCTAAAGGGAGTGATGATCTACCTGCCAAAAAGCTATTCTGCAGTTTCCTCTGACTACTACGTAATTTTTGTTGCATTCTGATCTAAATACACTGGCTAAGGCCACTGTGCACTATTACATATCAGGTATCAAGGTTATTGAACTATTGAAGTTTATGATGCCTACCTTATCTATTTTTTATTATTAATAGTTCAATACCATTGAATATCTAAGATGCTGTGGAAACAATACCAAGCAGTGTAAGCTAGGTTTAAATGGGTTTYGAGTGTGCCCACTGGAATTTTCACTGTATTTACCAAGTAAGTGAAAAGTTGCATCTTCTCAGTGCTCTGAAAAGAAATTGTTGCGGGCCAGCTGGTGAATCGTGTATCTGGGTAGCACTGGACCAGATATCATATCAGTCCAGCATCTTTTCTGTCGAGGGAAGCAGACCACACATACACAAAGAGGAATGGAGAGAAGTTTATCCATCTCCCTACAAGCGGACAGCCCTTGAAAGAAAAAACAAGAACTGCCRTTGTTGTTAATTGGAAGAACACAAGTCAGCTGAAACTGTGCATTTTGAGATGTGGTGGTCCAGGTTGCTCTGAAGAACTGCCATGAGCACATACATTAGTTTATTTGCAATAACATTTTTTACAAAATGTACATCTATTCCTTCAGAGTAAAATCAAGTTTAAAGTATCACTTCTACTGAGAAACTGTATGCCATCATATGTTGTTTCATAGAATTACAGGAACATGGAAGCACTTGAGTTGGAAGGGGACCTTTAAAAATCATTTAGTCCAATGCCCTACCACAGGCAGGGACATTTCCACCGGCTTGAGGGTGTCCCACAACATCTAGACATACTTTATGTTAGGAAGCAGAACTTAATGTGGTGAAACTATCCAGACTGCTTCTAGATTTGGCCTTGAAAAAAAAACAAGCAGAGAACCTGTTCTGCATCCTGGTTGGTCTACTATGCATGTGAGACACACCTTGCCCAAACTAAGCACCTGAAGTCTTCTGCAGCTGGTGGAAAGATACAAGGAACTACAAAGGATCACCAATTCGTCCCAAAGCATGAACATGAGATGGGCTGGATGAAGTCTCACTGGGAAAGTCATGGTCACAACAAACAGGAGCCAGGAAAAAGCCCAGCTCTTGCTTGCAATGGCACAGCCTTGTTGCAGCTCCAATGTGATGAATTCTGGGGGTAGCAGTATTGCACCCAACCCCAATCCTCTGCCAGGAACACCCCAGCAGCTCCTCCATCCCAAGGAGCACTCAGAAGCAATGGAGAAAATGCTAGGCTGAAAGCTGCTCTGGTTAGCACAAGTCTGAGTCAGCTTGGAGAACTAAGATCTTGCTCTGGCTGATCTCCAATGGCTCATATACACCAGTGCTGCAGCAGCTTCAGCCCTCTTTATAGGCCAGCCCTCTATAGAGGTTTAAGGAGGCATTTGAGCAGCTCAGAAGAAAGGACAGGTTCCCTTCATCAGCACAAAGAAATTGGAAGGCTTTGGGCTAATACCATCTCTCTGAAGGTGTTTCCACTTTAGTAAGACTCTCATATGATACATATGGAGACCARGGCTTTACTGTAGCTCCTCTAGCTCCACTATTATTTTTGCTTTTTACATAAACTCAGCATATCCAGACTCCCAGTCTGTGYACCTTTGTGATGCCAATGTCATTCCTGCACAGGCGGAATCTACTCTCCCTTCACCCTGAGCAGGAACAAATTACCAACACTCACATTCATCTTACTCTGCATGGCAAGTCTCACCTGCCATCTACACAGCTCAGAGGTGTTCCCACTTTGTCTGTATTCGGAGCACATTGATTTATTAGCAGCTTGTGAACTACCTCACTTGAGAAAACAAAGAATTTTTCAGCTCCCCAGCACTTAATTCTGCCTCCTCATTGTGCCTGTTCTGATACAGCCTGTGCTCCATTAAACTCAAGTCCTTCAGTGATTAAAGGTGGAAGCTTCCAGGTGGATCTACAACGCCCACAAGCTCTCTGGATGTTGCCCACAGTGTGGAGCCATTATGAACCAYCCAGGTCCATGACAGGAAACTCAGAGCTTGATGGAGCTGAGATATATCCCCAGGCAGAAGGATAAAACTCATGCTTTGAAGCTTGGGTTTTGTTCAGGAAGAATAAAAGGATTTCTGCTCCAAGAGGGCTGACACCATGGAAAGGGAAAGGTACTCCTTTGATGTTGGAAGCAACAGGCTCAGCAGCAGGCATGCAGGCAGGGCTATCTGAAGAAGCCTGTAAACTAAGCCTGCAATAACCAATGCATCACAACTTTCCAGAGGAACACAAGGTATATATCAATATCCACTGGCCCCCCTCCTCTGCCCTCTGCCAGTCCTTCCCAAAGGAAGCTTTTGCTCAGTAGGTGAGCAAAAGTCCAATCTCAACCAGCGGCTACACTGAGCTACACAAAACAAAAGTCAAGGGCTCTCCCAATGCATAGTCCTAGCAAATTTAGAATACTTCTTTTCTACTTTTGCAATACCAAACAAAGAAATCTGTGACTTTCTGGAGATGCCACAAATTACTTTGGTGTCATGCCAGATGGCCAGCAGGTGGGAACCACCTCTTGTCTGTTGTCACATCAGCTTGGGACTGGTTTACCCGTGCAGACATCATGACAAGACACTTTGATTGTTACTAGAACAGGGATTCTAGGAAAGTTCAGGCTGTGAGCAGGCAGTGCTCTCTCCTCRATGGATCTGAAATCGTGCTCCCTATGAAAGCCATTGTGAGTCGATCTGCTTCTGCGCTTGCCAGAGCAAGAGTTAAAAGTCTGAGTGCAAGACTGTGGAAGGAAAGAGGGAGAGCAGACACAGGCAAACAGGAGTGCTTTTACCCTACCATGTGATTCATTCTTGCATGAAGAAACCCTTCTGCYGAGGTACAGCACAAACCAAGCTCTTGCTAGGTTAAAAAAATAAAAAGGGAATGGTCGCTGGGAAGAGCAGAAGCAGCAGAACAGAGGTCGGGAAATTATGAAAGAGGAGAATGGAGAGAGGAATCAATAAGGGTTAGTGCTCTCATGTAGCATTAACAACAATAAAAATCAAAGCAAAAGAACAAGTGCTTTCTCCCATCAGTTACTCCACCATCACTCAAAGGCATCTGAGGCACTGTCTACACTTTTCCTTGGAAACCAAGTCACAGTGTATTTCAGCAACCAACATCATTACTATATAAATCAGGAACTATAGGAACAATTCCCTCTCTTCCAGGCAGAAACACTTCAGGAAAGGTCTCCCTGATAAATTATCTCTGTTTGCTTAATACACACCTGTTTACACAGCAATGCAAACTTGGTTGTTTGCATGACCTGCTCTGTGGAAAAATTTAGTTAGCTCCTCCTGGTTTTCCCTCTGATCTACACAAGCTAAGTCTGGATCTACAGGAAAGACAGAGGRGATGATGTCCCTGAGAAACTGGGGAAGGGGAGAAGTAATCCTGTACTTTCTTAAGTTATTTAGTTGGGTTTTTTTTTAGTAAACTGGCTGCCTGAGTTAAACTTTAAACACTACTTGACTATTCAATGCTGCTAATTGGAAAAGTTAATTTATTAATGTGCTACTTTTTACTGCTGCTWGCTGCTTATTTCCATCACAAAATTATCTATTGATAGCGATCATGGGATTTCTGTAGGAGTAGTTTTCGTTGGCATTAAATCTGATCAGTAAATTCTATCAAGTTTGTCAGATTTTCCACCCACTTGCCCTGCACTGGAGCCTCAGCCTGTACCCCTCTCTAACACAGTCACACTACCAGCCATGTTCTTCACAACTCACTCCACKGTTTGGGCTTGTCTATCTGATGAAATATTTAGATTTTCTCTGAATGATAGACAACTAAAGAGCTAAGAAACTACAATCACTTACATACTTCACTGGAAGATGTGGAAAAATATGTCATTACTTTAAGAGCTARTTAAAAGATACACCTGCCAATCTTAAGACCCTGAAGACTTAAAACAACACAGTGTCCCAATGAAAAACAATAAGAAAAGACTACAGTTTAGCACAGCATGGTTTGTGTTTCTGTAAGAGAAAAGACAGGTTATTGCCACATACACGTGARACACAGGTTAAGCAAAGATATGGCGATTACAGATATTGCACGAAACTTTGTCCCAGTGCTAAACATGAGAACCCTTTCCTGCACAGGATCTGTATATATTCAGACAGCAGAAGCTGCTGCACAGACTGTAAGCTGCTTTGCTTGCCTGTTTGTCACTCAGGCCCAACTCCATGCTCTTTAGAAAAGGTTGGATTCTCCTTTCCGCTTGCCTCCACTGGCRATCCCCATAATTTTAGTAGAATATCTTCCATTAACTTCAGCATGCTCATGTCCCAGAGAAATTGAAAGGTAGAGAAAGTCTGTGTCTCTGCTTTTTGGCCAGGAAAAGAGGCAAGTAATTTCTGCAGGGTCATACAAGCAGCACAAGAGAGAACCTGGTTCCTCTGCAACCCCAACTAATCTGAATTGTTTTACAGTAACTTTTCATGAAAGCTCTTTTGGTGGAGGCCTGAAAGTCTTTCTGCACATCCCTTGGTACATCTCATACTAGTGYGTCATGCTAGTCACAGGGTTTGCAGCCCTCTTAATGCAAGAAAGTGATAAGAAGGCCCAGAGATTGTCAGCCATCAAAATTCCCAGCCCTGGTGCTTATACATTGAGAATATAAATTCTCTGATTTTGTGAGATGGGAGCATCCATGTTTGCCAAGGACCTAGTGAACTATAAAGGCAGAAGTCAAGAAAAACAAACAAACAAATGCCCACTAACAAAGACACAC
Source organism: Malurus melanocephalus (assembly GCF_030028575.1). Taxonomy (NCBI): domain Eukaryota; kingdom Metazoa; phylum Chordata; class Aves; order Passeriformes; family Maluridae; genus Malurus; species Malurus melanocephalus. Next base: position 1,365,231 of record NW_026623263.1, read on the forward strand.
TCCAACAAATAGAGTTTACTCCCTTCTAATGTGTGGCAAAATAAAGTTTAACAGGTTTGTTTCACCTCATATGGGAGTTTAAAGCAATACTGCTACAGTGGAGAGAGGGTTAATCTTTACTCTAAACTATAGTATAGCATAAAAAATAGACCCAAAGGGACAGAGTTTGTGTTCATTGGCAAGGTGAAGCACATAAAAGAGGGTGGAAGTTTCCTGTTAAACAGGGAAGCAGGAGAAACTGCATCACACCGCAGAAAAGCTCCCATTAACAGSTCAAAATATTTCTCCATTTCCTTCACCTCCTCACCAAGCTGCCTGCAGACTCTTGTCTGCAATCCCCCACTGTAAATCACCCTCTTTAAGTTACTTCCCTTCCACCAAAAGTCACAGCTTGTCACATCAGCAAAATTACATCAAAGAGAGCTGCAGGCCTACCTGATGGACTTCACTGTGATCTCTTCTCCTCTTTATGATGCACTCTCCCTGGACATCAATATGGGCACAGCCAGCTYGGTGGGTGAACAAAGTCCTGGTGTCTGCTCCATCCTGCCGCTGCCCACAGCTCCACCATTATCAGTGCTTCAAGTGTGCAGAAGTAGTAGGGATGACATTATGTCTTGCAAAAATTACAGAAAAAATTGTAAAACGTTAGCTGAARAATAGTGAACATGGAGGCTTTGAACAATAAGCTGTGGAAGGCATTATCCATATAAGAAGCACATATTTTTGTTTATTCACATATCATTTCTAAGCACCAAGAGGGTAGGGAGAAAGAAACACCATAAAAAGAAGAGATGACATCAAAGCAACCTAATTTCCTTCTCCAGCAGAGTAAAGAGGACTTGTGGAGAGGCAGGAAAGCACTGGGACATGAGAAGTCTCTGTCAAAAGCCTCTCCAAGTTCAAGATGCACACTTCAGGTACCGAGACTCAGTGTGCCARGGTCTTGCTCTCTCCACAAATAAAGTAGCTCTGACACTAAGCCAAGGCCAGAATTTTGGACTGCTGCTATAAGACTGAAATTCTCTTTAGATACAACAACCTGCATTGCAAATTCACCTGTACATAAGTACTTCGTGTGGTATGCAATGTCTCCTACATGGCAAGAAATACGTTTCTGGGTTATTACACCTGACTTTTCTGTGTGCAATGCTTACAAAGAAATGTGAGGAACTAAACACTGTACTATTTGTGTATACCACAAACAACTATCAAGGTATTTTCTCTCGAGGAAAGCACTGCAGCAGGACTCCTAAGGCATATGGAGCATTCTCCTCCTCTCCATCCACATTTTGACCAAAATACTGTGCACACCAGCCTCCTCTTCATTACCACTCTTCCAGCTATACAGATTTATAAACTGCACTTTTGTGATTGAAGTAGGCTGAGTCTTGTAACCTCCAAAGAGGGCTCTGGGTGTCACAGATGCAAGGTATCCTGCAGTCCTGCCTTAGCTCAATGTCTCCAGCACTGCAAAATTATACAGAACAGTATCCAGAATGCTAATATGGAATATTAATGCTTAATATTGGCACTCTCTGTATGCATAAAATGCAATATGGTAAGACAGTAGCTAGAATAACTTTACCTCTTTTCAGGGTGATGGGATGGTACAGTGCCCAATTGTATAATATATTACCAATTGATTAAAAAAATTAACAATATGGGACATCATCTGTCAGACAATAGCTCCCAGCATATGCAAAACTAGAAAAGGTCTGCAGACAGCTATGCATGTTTTGAGTGAGACTCAGGGTGCTTACTTGTCCCTAGAAATCAAGCACGAAGAAAGACCTCCCCCACCAAACAACAATGCACCACAAAAACTCCACAGTCAGTTCAAAGGGAAAAGGTCTTTGATTGGCACCAGGGAGTCCTGGACAGGGCAAGGCCCAGCTTCTTGACCCACGAGACAAGGCACACAGCAGTAAAGTAATACAACAGAGCATGGTGCAGGAGGATGGGCGGGTCTCTGACAGGCTGGTTTATACCCTGTCACCTGCTTAGCGATGCCTCCCTCTGGTGTGGTGCCATTATAGAACGCCTCTTTCTTCACAGCTGTCTCTCTCGTACTCAAAGCAGAGGGACCTCTGCCTTGCCCTGGTCACATTGCAAATCCTGGTGAAGCCTTCTTCATTTTTGAGTGTTTCAGTGAGAGGACTGATGAGGCTTGACTTGTTGACAATTACGCAAAATGTACTCGCTTGCTAGACTTGGCACCCTGCTGTTTATGGTGCAGAAATGAGCTTTTTATGACTCATCTGGTGCATTTTTTAGTTCCTTTATCAATATTTCTTGGAAGACCTCAAAAGCTAGAGTCACCATATGACTCCTGATGACTCTTTCTGTAGCTATAATTGCTACATAAATGCTTTAAGCTTTAATTCCTCTGAATTTACCTGTACTACGTATTTCAGATACAGTCTCCTGCCTCTCACCATGACCTGTGCAGGATKATCACAGCCAGCCTGTTTGACTGACTAGAATCATTTGCACATATTAGGTCATAAAATAGCATGTAGAGTATAGGCTATGATCCACAAAACCTACAAAACCTGTTACACAAGCAGTTTTCAGTGTGTGGACGCCTTTCTTGGGAGTCTACTTCTCCAATGTAATATCACACAAAGGTGGTGCAAACACAAGCAACTGGAACCTAGATGTATTCTTTATCACAATTACTGATTTTCAAAAAGTTATAATCCTTGCGAATTGCTAATTTATATGATGCATGTGTCAAAAAGCATTAGCCAGGTTTGTTGGTAATCTTTAAATGCCTTTGCAGCTGGGCAGCATCCAAAAGAAATATACAAGTACTGGGCCAAAACCCATCAGTATCAGATGTATAAAACCAGAAGCCACAGCTGCTCAGATGCAGTAGCATTTCACTTCCCTTTCTATGACCATCTCAGAAAAGCCACTTGCATGAAAGAACAATCACATCATATCCATTGAGCCCACCCAGCCTAGGATGCTGTCTCACAGTAGTTGAAAGCTGATGCTTGGAAACAAGGAAACAGGTGAAAGAAAAGTACTCTGGAACACCTTCTCCACATGTCCTTTCCATTTCCATTTCCTTACAGCTTGGAAGTTTTCAAAGATGGGTTAAAAATGTCTGTTTCTTATGAAAGTTTGGGTTCTTTCATCCAGGCATTTTCGAACTTTCATAAGCTTTCTGATAGAGACTAGGGAGTGGGGGCTRGGGGAAACATGCTACCAATTACTTGAGCATGGTGCAAAAACCCACCCAAGTCTTGTACTTGCTTCCAATCTTTTGCCTTCCAGTGTCACACAGAATCACACAAAACAGACTTGGTTGGAAAAGACTTTTGAGATCATCTGAGTCCAACCTGCGATTTTAACTCACCATATCAGTTAAACCACGGTACTGGGTGCCTCATCAAGTCTTTTTCTAAACACCTTAGGGACACTGACTCCACCACCTCCGTGGGCAGCCCATTCCAGTCACTTGACTGTTGCATTTTCCCTTCTGAAAGAAGCAAGCAGCTCTTTCCTATTAATTGCTTCAACTTCAGTTGAAGTGCAAGTTTATCCACCATCTCTACCCCTCAGCTGTTTCTCTCGCAAACAGACAAATGCAAAAGGATTATTAATAAGGAAATTAATTTATGCAAAAAGGCATGAAGGAAATGTGCCTATCTCAGAATGAAAAAGGCTGGTTTATGGATTAGATGTTTGGAATGAGTCACAGAATATTCAGTGGAGCTGATCTTCAGGTGGGACACAGTGGAAGTTCCCCGTAAAGTCTTCTTTCTCTGAAGTCTTCTTCTTACTCTAGTATTAGAAAATCTGTTGTCCCCATGACAAACAAGCTGCTACCGTCTCTCTTCGAGTGAAAAAAAAGGTCTGACAGATTCTTGCTATTGTTACTTTCTGTTTCCTCACAAGGAAAAAGAACCTCTTTCCATACTAAAGAAATGACTAAGTGCACTTGGCAAATCTGAGCACAGCTACAGACTAACACGAATGTTTTGAGCAATTTAGTGAGAAACGAAAAAATGCCAACATCAGGGCAAAACCCCGATTCCTGTCACTCTACCAAACCGCACCCTAAGTTGCTGTAACTGTTGCTTCTGAAGAGAGGCTTATGCGGCTGTAACATCTGGGCACGCAGCCTGCCAGCCGTGCCGGCAGGTGTGTGCCGCCGCACCCTGTTACCGAGACGCAAAAYCCCCCCGTAACTAACTTTTAAGACAAACGGCGCCTTCTTACCGGAGCTCTCCCGCAGCACCGGCAGCGACCCTCCTCCTCCTGCTCCGGCCGCCTCCAGCGCCGCGCCCGGCCCGGCCCTCTCGCCCCCGCGCAGCGCCGCCCCACTGCGCTCCCGCGGAGTCATACAGTGCCGCCCTTTCCTCCTCCTCCTCCTCCCAAACTCCGCCGCCGCGCCCGAGCATCCAAGTTTGCGCGTACCGCAGAGCCTCCAGGAGGAGGACGGGAGCTGCTGCGATCCCAGCGCGCCGCTCCGCGAAGTTAGGGCTCAGCTCCGCGGGCCGGGCCGGGAACCTTCATTGCATCTGTCCCGGGACGTCGCCGGCGGCCGCGCACGCACTCGGGTGAATCGCGGCCGTCCCGGGCCGGGCGCGCTGCTCGGCTCGGCGGGGTACGGGGTATGTGTTGTGTGTGCGGCACGGCATTTTCTTCCATGACGTGGAGGAAAATAGAAGGGCCGCCRCCCGCCCCGAAACCTGGCGGGCAGGAGGAGGAGGAATAGTGGGAGGTGGCAGCGGTCCCCGCCAGCACCTGGAAGCGGGAGGAACCTGGCTCCTCCATACCGCCCCTACGGCAAAGGCGGCGCCGACCCCCCCCACGGCTGCCCCGCGGAGGCGGAGCGGCCGGCGATCTTCGCAAACACTACGGCCGGCTTAGCCGGGCGGCAGGACAGGGCTGGGACTGGGCTGGGCTGAGGACAAGCCCCTGGCCCGAGTTCCTCGTTCTCTACTCGGCTGCCCCTGGAGCACACAGCCATGAAGAAGATAGGCTGCAGTGGTCCCGGGGCGGGTGGGCACGAGGGCGGCAATTCTGAACTAAGAAGTTGCAGCCTGGCTTTTTAGCAGGTTGGTTGGTTGAGGTTTTATTATTATTTTTTATTAGCTTTTATTTAGCACTGAGATTTTTTATTTAGCGGTGAAATAACCTGCCGCTGGASTGGAATACTGCAGCTCCCCAACGACTTCCAGTCAAAGGCCGGTGTTTTAAGGTCAGGCTGAGCTGTTGGCTCTGCTTGCTGAGAGCCTCGGGCCGTGGTGCATCGGCTCGGTGGGAAATGTGGAAGACGCCACCACACCAGAGAGCATCTGTCTGCTGCTGCAGCACTGACCATGCAGCTGGGCACCGCTGTGACAGCTCGGCTTAAGGCTGGTAATTGCATAAGCCACTGTGACCAAGTTATATGTAACTGGGTATTTCAGCTCTTACCACAGAAATGTGTAAGTGAAATCAAAAGAACACTCATGTGGGAAAACTCACCTGTGGCTTATTCTGCTATAGCAGTGTTAGTGTAAGTAGTAAAACCTTCTGCCACAGACAAGGCCAAAACCTTAGTAACAACAAACAAACACTCTAACCAACAAAAAAACCCACATCYGCAATCTAGAAAAACATAGAGATACCAAAAAATCACATAAAAGTTCTTAAAATCCTTTTCCAAAGTCCCATTCCTTAGAAATGCTTTATTCCCTTCCTGTGCCATGCTTTCCTTGACATGGCCGGTAACTTAGCAGTTCAAATCTTAGATCAGCTGCATAATTTCCTACCCAACTAGTTAACCAGCTACCGGTGATCACAGAAAGGGCACAAGTCTCATGCAGGTGATTGCTCATTCTCTTGATTTAAGCAGTGTTATTTTCCTCCAGTTTAGTATTAAGGTTTGAAGACCAGAAAAAAAAATCATTGTGTCATATGACAAAACACTCACCACCTGCAGCTGCTTTAAGAATTTACCTGAACTCCTATGGCAACATTATTCATCCCTCGCCCTCTGCTTACCTGCATTTTCACCATTGAAAACCCAAGGAGTATTTGTGCCTTAGAGTACTCTAACTACCTGTCCCAAGCTGGCTTTCATAACTATTCTCTTCCCTGACCTGTTCTACTTTGCCTGGCAAAAGGGTGCAATGTTTGGTGTTGAAYCTCTGGCTTAGAAAGACTTTAGCTCTCCCTGCACCTATGTCTTTACCTCTTTTCTCGTTTCCATGTGTTTCCCTTGCTTACAGAGCTTCATTACCTTTGACCTGTCTTACTCAGGAGGTCACAGTGGTCCTTGCTGGGTTTAAAATGTATTCCTCCCAGCTGCTTATCTTCTTCCTTKCTCTTTCTTTTGAGTCTTTCACTCTTCCTTACTAGTATTAATCTCCCCACTGATTTGGTTTTTTTTAAATTCCATCTCAGCAACAAATAACTAATTCTGTGGAAATATGAATCTAAATTCATGGCTTTTGTTCACTGCATCATCTTTTTCTACTTTTTTCCCCATGCGACTATTAAGAATAGTCAGAATGCCAGGGGTTTTGTCTTACTAGTTGCATTTTATATCCTTTTTTACTTTAGCCTGCACCACACAAAGTAAGTGCTAACTCACTGCCTAGGAGTGGAATTTAACTAAATAAAAGAACTGAATCATGAAAGCAGCGGGAGGGGCTGAGAGGATGAACTGCCACTTGTGAGCAGAAGCTTTTTTACTCTGCTGCAGTCGGCATCACTAACAGCTGCCTCTCTTTGACCAGTGACGACCACTTATATTTTTATGCAAAAGTACACTTAAAAAGTATTAATTTAAACCAAGAAAACGTGATCGGGTAAGTTTTCTATCTCTTAATGGATCTTTACATTAAGATCCAAGGATTCCAGCAGAGAGGTTAGAGAATATTCAGTGTTTTAAGATTTGGGGAGCAGAATCCTACATTTGTTAGTCATATTAAACCATATGTTGTCAAGCTAATGCCTTTCTCAGGATGCTTATATACAATATTAAAATTWAAAAAGCCTACTGGTAGATTACATTTACATACAGCATCTGTAAGAGACCRTGGTTTTCATGTAGCACTTTGCATTTTTACCTCTTTGCTCAGCTTGAAGCAATTCAATTTTCTGTCACTGTATCTTAAGATTGCCTTAGTCATGTAATCACATTAATATAGGGGACCAAAATATTACTGTCAAATTCTCCCAAGTTTTGTACATTAATTTTATTAGACATCTTGCATCAAAGAAAAAATGYCAAACAAACATGTAATTCAGAGGTCATTTCAACAGTCAAATATGTTTTATTTTCAGTGAAAGTGCAGTATTTTGAATGAGCACTTCCTTTGAAGTAATATGCCTTCAGGTTTGTTTTGCTGCTGCAGTTGTGAGACCACTCAGTTTTCTTTTTGTGTGAAACTAAGTTTACAAAATACATGTCATTCAGCAGATTTTACCTTTTTTGACTTCCAGGCCATTTGCATTTCTTTATTCTTACAGCCCATCACGCTGTGATTGCTCATGTATCCTAGGGCACAGTACTAGCTCTCTGCATATCACACTACTCTCACTTCCCTAAACCAACTTCTGTTTAAGACATTAATCAAATCTTTGCAGAAGAGCTCTTCACACTCCAAATAGCTTGCTGGTGTTATGTATCAACAGGAGATACTTCCCATCCTATTCACTCAAGTTAGGAGTAGCAGGTACTATTATTCCATCTCTTACAGTCCAAAGAACGAAAGAGCAAGAATGCCACTAGAAAGCAGATAATTCTCATAACAGTCAAATGTGTTACAAATATGCTGCTAAAGCACATTCAAACATTGTAAAATTAAAACAAATAGAAATCTTCCAGAGATTGGGATGAACTGTTGTTACCTGGAAAAAAATCATGTTCCACAAACAGGCTAACAGCATTTCCTGTCAAATGCCAGCACATTTTCTGGCCATCAGAAAGATTTGGCTGGAACATGAATGGAAATTTCCTAAGCACTTCCAATAGCTAAGATATCTCTTTCAACCTCTCCAAGCACCTGCCCCACTTCTCAAATGTTTATATATATACATGCCACATAAAGCAAAGCTGTTGATGTTTTTCAAGACTGTCCATCTAGATTTGTCACCTAATGTAACAGTTTATGTTATTACAAAAACACATGCTGCCATTTCTGATAGCACATGCTCAGCCAGAGCAGTTCCAGGTTTAGATGTAAGAAGTGACTATCAGTGTTGATGCCTGTCTGGTTCTCTAGTGCCCCATCAAGCACGGGCAGACACTTTAACCTTAAATTAAAACTTAAAATTCCATACCAAGTTATCAACCTGGTATGTAATTCACAATGAGCACTAGTGTATAAGTCCTATATACTTCCCCATTTCTTAATGTTGCAGCACAAAATTAAATATTGGCAGTTATCCTTACCTGCTACTAAGTACTTCCCTATTCACTTACCCAAACAATCTTTCCATCATTCCAAGTGCTGGACAAATGATTTATCAAAATGACAGTAACAAAGAACTTAGTTCCAAAAGCTCAAATATTTACTTTTAAGTGATGGTGAAGAAAAAAATACTAGCACTCAAGAAGTCTTTAGAACCCAAAATCTTTGCACGCTTTGTAGAAACTCCAGTGCTTTTCCATTGCAGAGCAGGRTAGAAACTCCTCTTTATGTACCATTACTATCTCATGGAATTGAAGAAAATGTGTCAGGTTTTCCACTGAGTTGAACTGGACAGAGGAGGCTGTTAAAAACGAATGCAACTGATTACAAAGTGCAAATTAGAGTAATGGAAAGCAATCACTGCCACTATTATCTAAAAGGGGTTTCCAGTTTGCTAGAACCTTGCAAGCATTAGTGATTCCTAAGAATCTGTAGCACGTCCTACGAATCTTGTGGGGTAAGACAATATCTTACCAGAATTTCTCATGCAAACTCAGTATTCAGTGAGACAAGGGCCATACTGCATTTCCTGGTGCCCAGACTGAGAAGCTAGCCATCCCAGACATTTCTAATTATATAAGAGGAAAATGCAGTTGTTCTTTGGTACTGCTTGAATTTCTCATATTATGCCTACAAAGAGGCAYGTTGAATGTACTCTCCCAAAATTAACAATATGTCCATCCTGAAGGARAGTGCACACCTGTACAGAAAAAAACCAGCACAACTGAACAATAGAATTTGCAATTTGAATATCTGCTGGACTGCATTAACTACTRCAATGCATAAATGTAGGACACTTTTGTCAGTACAGGAGAAGCGGAACTTTTTCACTGTTAAAAATCATAACAAAGTAACATAAAAATCCAGTTAGAAATATTAGAATACATATCTCCATAACAGCACAGACTCTAAAAGGCACTGGGAACTGTGGATTTCACAGTTASTTGCTTTCATGCATCTTTCATTCCCACTTTCTCCCTTCAGTATCCTTGCGCAAAATAACAGAGCTGTTGAGCTGCTACAACCAGCCCAACACAGAAAACTTCCAGTAAGGGCAAAACTGTCACAMATACCAGATGGTGTCAAGAGAGAGAGAACTCCCATGAAAGCAGGAAAATAACAAAACCAAAACAACAAACTACAACAAAAATCTGTCCAAACAACATTCAGGCATCTCAAGAAGTAAAACAAGATATGTATTTCAGGATTATTAGATTGGTCAAGATAAATGCTTGCCAAAATTCAGAGTAAAAACATTTGAAGTGACATCAGTTGGCCATTTAGCTTGTACTTATTACTGGGTTATCATATGCCATCCCAAGACTCTTTCTTCATTACCATCAATTCTAAAAAGCAAAGTACTTTCTCTGAATGGACAACATTTTTGGTGACAGTGCTAAAACGAACAGTGCTGCTTGTAGGTGTTAGACCTTTAACKCCATGACTTGGTGATGATTTCCCTGCCACTTCCTGAGTTCCAAGAGCACACCAACCAGAGTCAGCAAAATAGCAAATGCTATTGTAAGCAAGAGGTTGGCGTTGAGAAATGCAAATGGAGAGTTGTGTGTGAGGATGTGTGTTGTTCCACACCCATGACACCCACAGCAAAACTTCTGACTCCCATGRGGACAGGGAGGTGTTTGGTATCTTACATCCTCGGTGCATGTTCAGTACACTCAGCCATAACACAGTATGTAATGGAACAAAATGTATGATCTGATATCTGGAATATATTTAAGTATCATTGACTGCAACGAAGATGGGCAGGTGGCACACAACACACAACACACAACACAAAAAGTGACATCACAATACTCCTCACACTTACAAAGCAGCAGTCAGTCACGCCAGAAGCAACCAATTCAGACACTCATCTAGAAGTGATGCTTTAAAGAGTGCAAGAAATGCCTGGATAAAAAAAATCACGAACTAAGTTTTAAGGACAACTTCAGGTCAAAATAATCTTAAAGTATGCCTGGGATTTTTTTTTCATAAAATAAACTGGCAGAAAGTGAGATGAAACATTGTCATTAATGCTGAGTCYACAGTGGTACAATAGGCATGACTTCAACCTCCTCTGGTTTGCTGAAAAAAATACTTGTTTTGTTCTGACATGTCCATATTTTGTATGCAAATAGAGGGAAAATTCTTGGCAAAAATTCACATATCCACATGTCTGATATGTGAAGAACGAAAGTGTAGGCTAAGTTATTATCAGAAGGTGCTCTATGTCTTTCTGGCACTGTTACAGCTGTTCTATGAATCATCTTCTYATTATAGTCCATTAAGTAGCTTCCGAACTGAGATTATTTATTATAATAATGATATAAATAACCTTTGTGTTTTTTCAAAGGGTCATGATTACCAATGCAAAAAATGCAGTGTTCATAATTTAGAGTCGCTTGATAAATTAATTCTTGGGGAAAAGGTACTTTCAACATTGGGATGGAGATGGACACAAAGGATCACAATGCAATTAGCCAAAATCCCTGCTGGTCTTGTAGTCAGTGGACACCATCTTAACTTTAGGTGTCTGACTGATGTGGTTGATCTGATCATTAAAAAAAGATAACTCCTTACTGATTGGTTTGTAAGGACAGAGACCTTGGATTCTGGCGTTTGCAAGAGATAAAAGAATTGACATCTATATCATGTGAAATGAATCAAGAACTGTGGGGACACCTAGAGAAAAGCAAATGCATTTAGAGGGAAAAAACTAATAAATTACTGGATAAACATATTTGGTCAGATTAAGATTTGGTCTTAGAAAGACAATATGTCCACACATCTCTTTTTCCAAAACACCAGGTCTCGATCAGCTGGAAGAAAATTTATTTTCAAAATTATCAATAGCTTTGGCAGAATTATTATGTCTCAATCCAGTAGCAGCTTTTTTTTTTTAAGACTCAGAAGGCCCCAGAATGTTGTTTGTGTGAAGTGCTGGCTGTCATTTCTGAAGTTTTACTTGATCTGAATAGACAACGCTTGTTGGAACTCCTGGATTATGACTGGTCTTCTCTAAGTTCTTGAGGGGAGTGTGGATAGGCCCAAGAAACTTGAAAGTGCTTAAGACAGATTTTTGTTCTATTAATACTCTCCTGTGGCACTTTAGATCAAATGCTGTCACCTTTAAGTGTGTTGTTCTTAGATCTTCTCTTTGCTTACGCATCTGCAGCCCATGTCTAGACTAGCTGTGCTAAACCAGATCCTTTTGAATCAGAAAAATAACATCTCCTGTGACTTTGCCAGATACTGCAAATCAGTTCATCTCTCCCTCAGATCTGATAAAAATCATCATCTGTTTTACAGAAGTGTTTAACTGGATTTACTGAAGCCTGTAAATTTACTCAAATATGTTGCTTGAACTGCAAGAGCATTTAAATTCTTTTACAAATAATTTACACAATAAATAGAATGTTATAGAATGCTTAACCATGTCTTTGGATAGTCCCAGTACTTTCTAGGGAAAAATAGGAAGATACTGGTAGGATTTTTAAAACTGATTTTTCAGGAGCTATTTTAATGATCAGAAAATGGTGACTCTATACTGAAGTGACAATCTTATTTTTACTAGCTAACCCTTTATGCAACTGGAACTAATGGTGTGACATTCATGTAATTGCACCATTCATGGGAATTCTTAAATACAATGTTCAGATTCTTAGTAGCCACCACAGACAAGGTCTGGTAGAGATGCAACAAAATAGAAAAAGTTGAAAACATGTGGAGTGGTTTCAAAACTTTAAGACTAAAATAGATGCCTAAAAATAGAGACAGAAAAGATGCTGATAAGCAGGATGGAAATCCTACCAAGAGACATGTATTTTCCCCACATTTATGGGAAAAAAGCTTGTTCTGATATTGATAGATTAATGATATTGATATAGTTGATGAAGATGACAGAAAACTGACAGAACAGCACAGCAAGGATAGGAAAGCAGAGAAGGACCCTCCCTGTGTGTTTAAATTTACTAAGTTTGCTTCTGTACTCAAGACACTGAGTTTTGGACAACAGCATAGGAACCTTTCTTGGCTGGTTACAAGACTGCCAGTCTTTTTTAAGGGGATGGGAGTTAACAGCAAAATGTGGGAAGAAAACATCGAAGTGGGTATCAGAAGATTAAATATAATGGCAAAGGGAGAGAGAAAGGGGAAAAATACTTGAGAAAGAAAATGTGAAGGACATTAATCATCTGTGACAGAATAGAGGGGAAGAAACACAGGGACCAAGATACTGAGTCATACCTACTGGGGAAAAATTATTGTCTAAGGGTATAAAAAAAACTTAGTTATCAAACACTGATGTCAGAACTGAGAAAGGCAGCTTTAGGATGTATAAATTACTGTGGTTTTGCTAGTTGTTGACTGTTACATAAAATAACTGAAAAGCAGAGATTAAAGAGATTAGATAATTTCATTATGCACTCAAGTAAAGTAGTTACAGTAGAATACTGATACTTAATTGACAAAATGTTAATCCAATAGGTAAAACATAAATTTGACACTAAGGAATCAACAAAGAATCACTGTGGTTGACCTGTAGGTTCAGTTCATCATCTGCCTATAACTGAAATTTGTTTAGCAGTAATGTGGAATTTAATGCATACTTTCACCATTCATTATTCTATTCTGTTGCTTCTAGATAAAACTCTGTACTTAAGAAACATTTCCTTCTCCGCTCAATAAGGGATAGCATTCCCTGGAAGTTAATTTTTTTTCTTTTTGTCCTCTAGTGAGTTTGGCAAAACTAATTTCATAAAGCAGAAAAAATATGAAGGGTTCAGAATCATTCTTCTTTCAAGGTATATCATAACAGTGGACTTTCTTGTTGCACTGTGTCTGCATGGGAAAAGGACTTGAAGGTATGATTAAAGATCAAGTATTCATGCCTTTTGTTCTAAAGCAGCAGTTTCAAGGCTTATGATGAGATCTCAATTTTTTTTATGTTTCATGCGGTTGAAAGTACTATTCCTACAAAAGAACTCGAAGATGTTATACTTTTTCCAGAGACACAGTTAACAGTTTATCTGTTTCTAAATGTCTGAAAAGTGTACAACAGAAATATTACTTTATAGCTTTCTTTAAAGTATTGGCCAGGTAAGTCATATGAGCACATTATTTTCCATTAAACTTCTGCCTACATCATGATATCATACAGTWATTGGTTTTTGTCTTCTCCTAGATCTCTTCGGGTATATGCCTGTTACACAATAACAAATGCTTTGTATGTGACACATTCTGGATTATTATTCTTCAGGGACCTTGGATTGGTCTATCAAGATATTGTTAGGTTATTCATTTAACAATGTGGCAAAGTAAAATCTGCCAATTTACTGTAGAAATCCAGCCATGTTTCAATAACCTCTCAGAGAAACAAAATGGCAATTTCAAATTAGTAGCTCTTACCTTCTTTGATATAGATATAACATGATTTTTTTTTCCCAAAAGGTGAGAGAAGCACAATTGATGTACATTCCAATACTAACTGGGAAGTCTACACACTTCCCATAAGAGAATCTATCTGCAAGACTGAATTTACAAAGAAACAAAACAAAACAAAACAAAATAAAATAAAATAAAATAAAATAAAATAAAATAAAATTAAATTAAATTAAATTAAATTAAATTAAATTAAATTAAATGTACTTCTAAAATAAAAAAAAATGGCTGGTCCCATTTTTCTCACAAAAATATTCCTACATAGGTGTCCAAATGGCCTTTCGGTTTCTCAATTACTGAATTGGAGCTCAACATAAACGAAGGCATGTAATTTCCTTTCTTAAACGGCACAAAGATTACTACAAAACTAATTCTATTACACTATTTCTTGGTGTGACTAGAAGGGTGCAGCTTTCCAGAATATGATTCTTTTTTWAAAAAAATTATTAAGTTATTATTGTAGAGTCGATTATATAATGATTCACTTGTATAGTCACTTGAAAGGAAAATGTTTTTCTACAATTTTCTGCAAAACTATTATTAACCATTTTAGAAAACCTGAACTTAATGTGCCAAGATAGTGCATAAAAGGTTCCAGGGCCAAACTTGGTAGCAAAAACCAGAATACTTTAAAATTCTTGCMGTTTATAGCAGACTGGGATGCAGATTGGAAGAAACAGAAGACAAGTTATAAACCAAGTTTCAGTYCAGATCAGAACAGTCATTCTTAAAACCAAGAGCTCCTGTTTTTCATGCACTGGCAAATCCTACAGTGACTGTGATTCATTTGTTGAATTTTATGCACAACCTCAGAACTTCTAGAGCCTTCTCCTACACTGTTATCATGTGGCGATTGAAAGACTGAATTATTTTGTTTAAAAGTTTTGTTGTAACCCGTTAAAAGTAATTCCTGAAAAAAACTAAGGTAAAAGTGTGATATAATCAGAACACTTCCCAAGGTTAAATCATCAGGTAATCTCCTAAATGCTTTCACTTCATATTACCAATATAGTGTCAAAATAGTCCATCTTCTCTGTTTAAAGCAAAGCAGCAKGTGAAGCCAGTGTCTCTTGAAGCTTGCTGTGTGTCACACTGCCTTGCATTCATTGCTTTCATAGGTAAGACAAGAAAATAGGTGTTCTAGGTAATTATCTACAACAGTTCGGTTTGTCTCATCTTCTGTCAGTCTACTTGGGATCACCAAAGGAGATGAAAATGTCATAGTGCTCCTAATGAATTAAGAAGATGGGTCAGTTATCAAAGAATTTTTTACAACTTGTTTCATAAACATAAAAGGCTAGAAAGCCAATATTCAAAGTACTCGCCTATGAGTTAGTTTAAGTACTCTTAGCTGGACATCTTAGGGGAATTCTCTCACAGTCAGGGAAACACTGTTATATCAAACAAAATGGTGCAATGGTTACAAGTTCTGACAAGCAAGTTTCCAACTAGATATATGGAGGGAAATTCATCATAATCATATTTAAGCACAGAAATATGCATCACAGAAAATAATCAGAATTTGACTGGACAAGGCATTGCCAAACCTTATCTAACTTGGAAACTTGTCCTACTTTGAACAGAAAGTTGGACTAAAGATCTCCAAAGGTCCCACAGAGCTATGATTCTGTGCAATCACATTTGTTATGAAGTGATTCTCCAGTTTCAAGAAAATCTGGCTTACCGATAAGAAATACAGACATTATATACAGAATTGGCTTCTGTGACATGCAGTCCTTTGTAGTTGTCCTGTGCACCCCACCACGCCATCTCCACACACTGCCCCACTCCGTCCCCACTCCGTCCCTACTCCCGCACCCCCCCCCCCCCCAGTTTTTTTGGCTCTCTGGGAAGTGATATTTGTTTGGCTCTTGCTGACCACATAGCTCAAGTCTGAATCAGTCATGTGACATTATACCTTCCACCCTGCTGACAGTCAAGTAACAGCAGGCAGAGGATTTTGGAAAGGAAGATGAAGGAAGCCTACACCTCAACCATGGTGTGCAGTTACTTAAAAATACAGCTTTGTAAATTCTGCAGAAAGGACTATATACCTCTTTTTAAAGTATCTAACTACATAAAGTAAATGCCTGGAAGTTTACAGTACTGGAAAATACTTTCAAGTATTTGTCTGTAAGSCATAAGGGAGAGAAAACAGTGTAATAGTTGCACCTTGAAAAATGCCTGAGACTGAAAAATATTATGGGTAGACAATTTTGTCTACAGTATCACTTTTCTTCCGAAGTACAAAACACAAAGAATGCATAGTTCATCTCCCTGTCTTTTAGAGTTACATAAATGAGGTATAATGTAGTTGATGAATATTCTACCATAGGTAAGGAGGAAAAACTATATATTAGATATCAGGGTTTTTGTTTGCATGTGGTTTGTTCACACAGGGTTTTTAAAYATTTCAAATTACTATCGCCATTATTGATAGCACGGTAAGTTTYATACTTCATCTCTCTGATCTATACTGATCATGGTATCTGATCCATTATTGAAGTATCATGGTATAAAACAATTCAGATATACAGAATCAAGTTCATTTAAGCCATGCCATTTTTTTTAGAAATAATGGGGTTCTCTGTGTCTGTCTTGGCTTTTCAACCACTAATCATAGCATCATCTTTTCCAGCTTTCTTTCAAAAACATGTAGATGAGAATAGTCAAGTTTTCTAGTGAAACTAGTTTCTGACATAATTTTCTGAGCCTAAGCAAAACTTGGGGTTCTGACATGGCGTACAGTGCAGCACAAAATACATTATTGTACAATGGGCTAGACTTGTTGTTTGGACTGTATTACAAAATCTCTTTAACCAGTTCTAAGATGCATATGAGTTCCATCTCCTGAGAAGTTTACAATTTAAAGCATAATGGAAGACTATTGCAAATTYGCACATGCAATGTTTTCTAGTAGCTTGACTTTACACGTGTCTAGGAGACTACTGAAATATGTAATAGCTAGGTTTCATTTTACTGGAATGAGTYACATGGATTTAAATATTCTCCTGTGTCTGCCATTTCAGCATCACAACTCTGTACTGGTGTAGAAGACAGGAAGAGTGACTAGCAAAAAAACTGAAACTAACTATTCTATCACCTTCTAGGATTAGTAAAACCCAGAAAGTGAACTAGTTTAAAGCCAATTTATACAGTTGAGCTTTACAATCAGATTTTACTTAGCACAAAGTAAAACAGCAGTGGAATTGTGTATGTGCCTAGTTCTTTGGAAAGAGAAGTAGAGGACAAACCAATGCAGCAAATCCATCTACGGGTTATAGGCCTTCTCACAGCACTTACAAAATTTAATTTAAGAGACTTAATGAAATGCGAATCCTAAGACACTTGCTTGCCAGGGGAATTCCTTCTAAAGTACAAGTTTGATTTTTACAGTTTAAAAGATTTAGTCTGTGAAATTTGGACTGTGAAATTTGAGAAGCTTCTCCTTGGACTTATACACAAAAGACTTGGGATCCACAAGGCAGAGATATCAAAATTAAGATGGTGGTTAATTTTTGAAGTCTTATACTGCATGTTCAGCAGCTTTTTTCATTTAATTGACGCGTAATTACAATAGGTATGAATAAAAATTTATATATGAAGCAACATTTCTGTACATTTCCAATTCATTAATATTTATTATAAATCTTTAATTTTGCATCATCTYCACTGCCTATTAATGGTTACTCTTGCTACAAAATTACTCTGCRCACTTGCTGTAACTGTTTCCACATAGGACTGAGTGCCCAGATAATTGGATGGCAAGGGCCATACATGCTACAAGACCAGTTTTTTGGTAGGCTACTATAACTCGTAGCCATATTTGAGMAAATGCCAATGTGGCTGTGTATTTGCTCAGCAGAGAAACATTAACTCCTATAAGCCATAAAATGTGTGACTTTTCAATCTGACACACATGTGAAAATGATCTATTACACAATCTATTTTTTGTAATATTAAAGATCATCTTCCTGCAAATATTCTGCCCTGGCATTTAAGATACTAAGCCTGTTTGCTTCTATAAAAAAAAAAGCCAGTTGGATAACAAAGCATTTTCTGCACAGGTTTCTCAGCTCAATCCCTCGCAAAGTAGCTGTAAGACCTATGTACAGAAGTATTAAGAATTGCATTAAAGTGTGGATGCACTTTCAGTTTATGATGACTGACAACGATTAGGTTCATTTCTCTTTTCTGTCTTACTGCCTCCCACACAGACCTGGCTCAGCACTGCTACCCACACCACGGCAGTGTTACCTGCCACTGGGGTCTGAGTTGATCACTCTGACTTTGCACTGTGGTCAGTCAGGGTCATCCCTTTGTAGTGTAATCACAGGCCGTAGAGGCAAAAATACCAGATCAAGTGCAATAGGCATGTTCAAATAATACAASTATTACAGATAGGGTTTAACATGCAGTCAATATAAAAATGTAATACTCAAAACTCTAAGTTACAAGTCCGGTCAACTACACTAAGGTCAGAGCATTTTCAGGAGCATTTCCACATCACCCTTTAAGTTACATGGTATGAGATTATGTAGTAATGCTTAAGTATCATGTTACTTCATCTAAATTCAGAAGACACTTCTCTATACTATTATTTTTTTGAGACATTTAACTGAGTACTCAAAATTATATGGAGTTATTTTGTACATCAAAATAGCAAAATGTTTCTAATTTGGACACAGGAGAGTCCACTATACTAAGCTCTGAAAAATGCTGCTATTGGGTCATTTAAATCAATCCAGACCCTCAGCAGCATCATCATTTTTACCAGCACTCTTTTCCTCCCACACACAAATCAATTCCATGCCACCTGCTTTTCTTTTTCCTTTCATATCACTTGCATAGCCCTTGCATCCACCATTAGGTTTTTTAARTGTGCTAAAAAAACACTTATTCATAAATTCCCTGGCAACAGCTGCTTATCCTTCAGCACACAGCTCTTACAACTTGTGTTTGTGCCAAGGATGTGGYGTTTGGCTGCATATTACTCAGGTCAAAGCTCCTAAGAGGCTGAAAAATGGAAACCGTACCAGGACTCTTATGGTGCTGGGGTCTCTTGTGATAAAATTCTTTCCTCAGAGTGTGAAAAGATACTCTCATTCAAAGAACAAAAGGCATCACTTAACACTGGTGATTTAATGCACAGAAAACAAATTTTTCCTAAGTTGTTTCTCTGTATTTTCACTTAGCCTTACATGACCTAACACATCTAAGGGCAGACTTTCCTTTTTTTCTTTACCAGCCCAGCAGCTGCTGCTGTAAAATGATTGGGGGCTCCTCTTTTTTTACTATTTTTAAATACATGTCTTCATTAGCAAAATTACACTAGATGATGCAGAAATCTAACTTGAAAAATAGCCTACTAAATATATGTGTTTTATTGATTGCATCAAGGAAACGAGAAACATACTATATCACATTCGATTACAGCACAACTTCTAATTTGCTTTCAAGCATTCCTACTGAGTTCAGTTGCTCATTTTATGCTCCATACCTGAAATAACACTAATATAAGCCTTCTGAAACAACTTATCGTTCAGCCAAAGTGAGATCATTTGCATTCCCTTGAAAACACTCTTCTTCCATACAACTTTGGGATCTTTCATGAACTAAAGCATAATGAGAGCTGTTTTAATCTTTACAGGTGGCTAATGGTTATTAAAGGCAGTAACACATTGCCAGAGCACAAGAATTGGACACGTCTTGCTGTTTCCCAAAGACCAACTTCCTGAAATAGCAATCTGCAAAGTGAAYGTGCATATCACACTTACTGTAGCAACTGAATAAGCTTTTAAGTCACTTAGCTAGAATTTCAGTGTGAAATATCTGACACCAACATTTGCTCTGCAACTTACATCTGTTCTTCAGTTCTTYTTGACTTTTGCTTATGAATCCTTGTTGTTCTTGGCCATTTTTAGCCAACATCATGTCATCATTACACGTATCAGAATGCAAAGAGAAATTCTAAGCCATATAATAACTGTTCCTTCTGCTTTCCTATATACAGATAATCTRAAAGTACTGCTTTATTTGCTTAATGTTTAGTTCTTATGCAGGCTTGAATACAGGAATTCTTGCTTTCTGCTAGCATGATCCTAGAAGAGACTGAAAATTCAGACTCAAAGCAGAGAGATGAACTGAAATTTAAGTAGGATTTCGATGACCAATTCTAAAATTGTGATCTCTAATGCTTCTATTAAAACCCTGCATTGGTCTGGGACTGCTTTACTTCATATGTTCTTCAAGTTTTTTGTACTGACATGCTAAGGCATCATCTAGAAGTCTTGAAGCGCCTTATTAATCTCAACCAAGCTGTAAAGCTGCATCRTTCCTTACGCTGGCCACCACAGAATAGCATCTCCTTCTCTTTTCTTGCCAAGGGGCCTTGATTCGGTAGAGGTTCCTAGGACATACTCCCTAAACTGTACAGAAAGCTCATTGGGAACTGCTTCCTTCTATTACAAGATGGCTAGATGCAGCCACTTCATATATCATTTTATTCCCATTTCTCCATATTCTTCATATAGTAGCTCAATGAACATGAAGCCAAGGTATGRGAAGCTACAAGGAGAGTGAAGGAGGGGTATTTAAAAGAATAGTATTCTCAAAATGGCTCAAATTTCCAGGCCCCAGTCTTCTTTTTTAACAAAAAAGGCACAGGAAAAAAGCTAACTCATTAATACAGTACAAAAAAAAAAGGAAGTTTGGTTCTTTAAAAAGAAGGAAAAACTCCTACTATATATTACACACAGGCTTGAAGTATMTTAGAAAGATGAAAGAGTGCATGGGAATGTCTCCAGGCAAGTGGTATGGAATAGTTCACATCCATACCAGCAACCTTTCCTCTGCTTTTGAGCAGGCTGGCTGCAGGTGCAAAGTGTCTGTTGGAAAGAGCACTCGGAACAAGCTAACTCCTGAATGGAGCTTGGAAGCCAYTCGAGGGTTGCCCAAAGACCACAACCATTCTCACAAAACAACAGCTTAATGTTCTCCTGAAACAATTTAAGGCACTGTTTAATGTCCTACATATGTGGCTACATAGTATCTGGAAAGGAACTTCAACTCAGAAAACTCCAACTTTCCCCTCCTCAATTTCTCACCTAAGGCTAATGGTTAGGCAGTGGCTATTGTCATCTTAAAATATACATCCAAAAAAAACTTCCTTAAATACTCTTATCCAGATGACCCTGGACTACTCGGAAAAAAACACTTACTGATCTGCAGGCTGATTTCTGTTTGTCAAGAGTAGTTTTTTAATAAATTGATTTCTCTGTTCTAGAAGTTAAAATGTTTATCATAATTTTTTCACAGTACAAATTATTCAGAAGAACTAGTGAAATTTTCAAAGGCCTATTAAAAAGACAGGAAATGAAATCCAGTTCTAAGTCACTTACACCTTGTATAAACTGAAGTTACAGAAGCAAGGCAAAATAAACCCATTATCTGGATGCTCCTAGCCTGATGCAAGTACCAGTAAGAACATGGTACTTTGAATATCAAGTTAGTGATTTTGAACTGTTATATTTTAATTTACTTTTAATATGTTAAAAACAGACCAGTCTAATATCCCAGTTCACATAGGTGCAGAGTCTCACCAAATTAACAAAACCAATACCAAAAGCCTAAAAGCTTTTTGGAGACCAATTACAACTGGCTGTCAAAGGAACTTGTGTTTCCCTGAGAACACACTGCCTATCAAAATTAAACTGAAGTTCTTAAGTCTGCAGGCAGTTCTGAAAAAATTGTTCAGTGCCATTTTGTCATATCAATGAACTTTATTTCTCTTAACTATTTATTTTTAGAGAATAAAATACCCTCCTCGTTACTAGTGTCACTTGGGTATATCGGGATTTCCACCACACAGATAATTCAATATGATTTGAAGATGTATATGAGATTAAAACTTATGCTAGTGTATCTGAGTTAAATAGCTTACAGGAAATGTCACTTTATAATAAATATTTTAATATAAAATACTATATAAAAAGTTCTTACRTAGTAAACAAATCATTAGCAATTATTCTCTTCACACAACAAATTTATGGAAGAAGTGTACTTTTTCCGACTTCATGTACAAGTTCTGGCACTATTTACATTTCAAGTTCAAGAACTGTGTGATAACCATATACCCCAGAAAAAATCAGAAAGCAATAGAGGAATTTTGGGATTTAAGTTCTTTAGAAATCACTTTMTGCTGCTTTCAACCATGAAGAATATTAGATTTTAAGTGGTACATACCCAAAGGCTCTCCTTCCTGTGTTGGTAATTCTAGCTCACTGGAAACTGACACTTCGTCAACAACAAATTTTGACAATTCTTTCCCAAGATATGTAACCTGTACAAAGAAATCCAGATGGATAACTGAATGTTTTAATTAGTTGTTTTTTTTTTTTGAGGTTTATCTGAAAGGTATAAAAACTTCACTTTTCTAATAAAACCAAGTTTATGTACTTATCAGTCTAATGTGCATCTATCAAGATCAAGAAGAAATTATGCTGATTTGAATTCTAATGGAAAAAAAAAAAAACAAAACCCCAGACATAATAAAGCCCATTATTACATCTGCAAAGCCTTTCAAACTCTGCCAGTGTTTTGCAACRTTTTTCCATGACACTGATATTTCAATAGGCTTACTCCTTTTTATCAAACTATGTTTCAGCTATTCTATCAGTCTTAATAATCTTTAAAGCTACTCTTTCAAATTCCTGCTAGCTTACAGTGTGAGCATTCCACATTCTTTCAACACTCATGACTAGTTCATCATTGTACAGTGACAGCTATGTAGCTCTTTCTTTGCTGCTCATTCATTAAAAGTAAGACATTTAAGATTTAAGCTTGCACCCTCTTGCTTTAAGAACAGTAAGGCGATCTAGTGAAACTTCTTATAGCCATTTATTATTGCTAACTTTGGGAATGAAATCAGGCCCACCTTATTCCACACATACTTCCATGTCACAGAAATACCACTTCCTAGTAAGTCTTTAACCCACTGAACTGGATTCTGCAGTATTTGACCTTTACTTGTTCTTATCTTGCCATTTTTTAAGAGTGTAGCTTTATGACTGAATTCCTAAAAAGAAAAGAACAAGAAGTAATTTCAATTCAAAAATTAACAAATATGAAATMAGATCCTTGAAACACGAAAAATACCAAAGAACAACTTAGCTGAAAATTTGCAGTTCATTCTGTTTTTTCTCAGGAAAAAAGTAAATAATTTAATGCCACTTTCAGAAACCGTGTAAAATAAGAGGATTTAGTCCACCAGAAAAAAAAATGTTTTAGCCAATCAGAGGACAAATCTCCCTATGTGTATWTGTCAGAACTGTATTTGTATCTTTGTTCCTCTTACACTTAACAARGCTTTGAATAAATGAATTTGCAATAATGATCTCAGGCACTTATGAGAGGCAAATTGTGCAACACAAAACTGTCATATGTGGTACATGCATGTAAGAATAAAGTTTCAGCAACTATTCAAATATGAAACATATTTAYAAAATCATATGTTTTAGGAGGAACCTGACAACCTTACCTTATGCACAATTAAGTATAAAAGAACTTATTATTAATGCCTCTTTCCTAATGCAGACTCCAGTTCTGCAAACATTTTTACYTCTCCAGTAGCACAAGTTATAGTTGTTTATAGTTGAGTAAGTCTTGGTTTTGTTATATTTGCCTCAGTTGGACTAACATAGCTAAATAATGCAAAAATTAGCTGTTAATGAACTCTGTTAGAACTTAGTAAAGTCATTTATCATTCATAAAGTTAAAAAATCTGAATAAGAGTATAATGCACCAGCAAATATCGAACTACCTCCTACCATATTTACTGGCTTGGAGTGTCTTTAAGAATTTAAATTGAGATTATTAACTCAAATATTTCAATGAGCATTCACTGCTGTTCACAGTTTCTGATCTCTGTGAACAATCCCATTCACAACCTTGGTCTATTTCATTCAACAACTGCATTCTGCCTGCCCAAAGCTAACCTAAAGTAAGGACTATGTATAACTGTATGTTGTAATCAATATATATATACATTGATAACATATATATTACACTATAATGATAAAGAGGGGAAATTGACTGATCATCTCGTATTTGCAACGCAACAAACACTGGCTTCTAAATTTTGATTTCTATAGCACTGTCTCCCAAAACATAAATAAGTGTCATTTTCAACCTAGTAAAGATCACTGACCCTTCTAAACCAGTACTTACGGCATGGGGCTATAGCTCTTTAGGATCCACATGCATCAAGATGGTATCACAGAGAACTGTCTTGAAAATGACAGTAGACATACTGAATTTTTCATCCTTCCACTTAATCACCTTGCAGTTCAAAGGAATATCACATGTTCTTTAAAGAAAAGAAGTGTGTCTATATACCTATCATATGGCCTAATGTACAGCCTGGTGACTTACACTCCCCTATGTTACAAACACAAGACCACATGAAATGGCAACTCTCAGCAGAAAAGCATTCTTGAGCAGATTACAGGTGCAGGAAAAGCAGCTCTTTCTACATCAACTAACCTGGTGAGTTGGCTGAAAAGAACCTTTCATGCTTTTATCAATATGCTGCCCTGGAAGTTAACTAGCTCACATCTGGGAATTCAGTCAATGATTCCCTCAGTCAATGATACGCTCAGTACTAAGCCAGGTCCCTGGCAGTTGATGTAAAAATCTGCTCTGTATTTGAAGGGACAGGGACATGTTTTTGTATTAAAAAAATTAGGGGTTTTTTTCTTTGTGTTTTAAATATGTGATTCATACCAGACAGTAAGCTTATAGAACAAGCCAGCATGTAAGTAAGTAATTTTGCATGCATTCATGCCTATTACAGCACTACGAAATCCTTGGTGTCACATTTTTTATTTGAGGGACTTGACAGTTGTTTCCAAGAATGACATTAAGGTCATAAAAACATTTATATTCCTGCTCCTTCTAGTAATCTAGTATCAGGTATTGCACAATGTAGATTAGCCAAAGATTCCACACTGGTTCTAGAAATAGGAAATATTAACAAACTGGTAATGCAAAGTTAAACACAAATTTTACATATGCAATATTCTGGGTCTTAAAATTACGGGCTGACAGAAGACTTTATCCATAGCATTTTCCTTTTAAACTCACAGTTATCTATAACCAATGAATAAAAACATTCATTAGTAAGTGCTGAAGATGCAGACTAAACCATGAGAACTGCTGTTGCCCCATATTTTAGTGAGTGGGGTATTTTCATTATCCACTAATATTAACATTACTATTTCTCAACAATTACCTGCAGTTTGAATTCTAAAACGTTTTCTCCTGGTTTTATCCTTCCCAATTCAAGCAGGTCTATCAACTGAGGGGTTTTATTACTCTTCCGTCCATACCTCAGTTGTTTCTGTTCCCATTCCTGATTACTATAGCTCTGTGAAGATTTCTCACTGACATTTACGGGAGAATGTGTATTTGAGGTAAAATTTGTAAGTACCAAGTTGGCATTACATGAATTCTCACTACTCTGACAGACCATTTGCTGCAAACCGTTAGAGAAGCTCTTTGTAGATGGTAACAAAATTATTTGCTGCGGCTGCTGCTGCTGCTGCTGGAATGCTTCCTTCTTATTCATGTATCTATGTAGAGCTTCATGTGTAAGAACCTTCTTGCAGTCACTGGCTGTCTGACATGGATTCTTATTGACAACAGTGCTTCGGGGTTCCACAATATTTAATGTGTTGGTCACTGAAGTGGGATTTAAAGACTTGTTTCCTTGTTCAACAATTGCTACACAATCAATGTCTTTTTGCTGTGAGCGCTTTGTTTCAGCAGTGGAAATAGTAGGTTCTGAAGGCAATGTCATCACTTCTGTAGCTTTTGTCAGCTTTGACATATGGTCAAAGGGATATTCTCTTACCCTGTTTTCAGATGCCYGAGCATGACCAGAAGCCTCTTTGGCCCTAATTGCTTCTTTATTTGTTCTTGTCTCATTCAAATAGATGTGTGGATGCTGGATGCATTCCTGAGTTGAAAATCTATTTTCTAAAGAGACATGTGATTCTACTCTGTTTCCATTAGGCGTACTGGCACCAAGACTCATAYTAAATGTAACTGTATCAGGACACATGATTTCATTAGCAGTTAAACTTTGTCTTGTATCATTTCCATGGAAAACAACTGACTTTGACATTTGCATTTCTGATAATGAATTGGACATTTGCTTTGTTTTCCTGTAATTTTGTATTTTCTGCACTAATTTTTCCTGGTTTTGGGCAACAGTCAACAGGCTCTTTTGCCTAGAAGCAAGGTTAGCTAGTTGTTTCCTCAGTGCACCTTTTTTAAATGATTCCACTGAAGCCCTATTGAAAACAAAAAAAAAGAAGGGCATTGGAGTTACTGTAAATGCAAAATTAAAACAGTTCAATAGATGTAAACCATAAAGAACACGCTTCAAAGGACTATGCCAACACTTAAAATTTGAACAATATTTTTCTAATGTAAGAAGTTCAATGTTCAAATCCCTGGTTTATGGACAACAAAGTGCAGAATAACATAGCAGAATGCAGAATTAAGATGCAAGTGGGGATTTCAYAGAATTAGGATGTAAAGCCTCAAAATTCCGTAACAGTCTCACACTCCTATACRTTAATTCAAAGAATCACAACTGGGCCTGTATTATCTTTGGATGCTTTTTTATCACCACAAATCATAGTAGTTCATTGAATTCAATGTCCTTGAGCCTCTAATTTGGAACCTTTTAAAATGAGCTCAGCATGAGCTACTGAATACTGTAATTTTTTTATGGCATACACAAGATTTTGTGTTGTACTGCTACAATTGCAATAATGCCACATTGCATTTAAGTAAAGAGGACAGATCAGTTTAGGATGTTGCCTGTATAATCTGGGAATGTCTCACCCTTCAGGACACCCTGCTCCCAGAATGAGCCTCCTTCCTGTGAGACTCCTTTCYTGGGGGATTTTACCTCCTTTCTGCTGGATGGAAATTTTTTATGTGCCCCACTTTTTTTTGGCACAAGAGCCACCAGCCCAGCATAATACTCTTTTCTCCTATAGAATATGTAGTATCACTACCATTCTGGCACCATGCTGGGAAGAGAAGTAACACAAGCTGTGGGAAAAGGAATTGCAATATGGTTTGCTTTTAAACACACCCACAGCAAAGATACCATGCAAGTAACACCATCCCAGTCCCCAAAAAGACTGTTGAGGGGATCAGGACAAAGGTACACCATGCCTAGATGGTTCAGAAAAAGGACAGAAAAAACACAGCTTGACAGTATTGCTATCTGTTCTGTGATACTGCTCGGTATCACTTGTGCTTGGARCACACTACTATCATATCAGCACACAGTCAATCACTGAGTTAGCTATGACAACTGTGGACTTCTACACAGGCCAGTGAGGCTCTGCACAATTTTCTAGCTGTTATTCCTCAGGGAAGTTTTATTGCTGTATTGCTACACAGGTACAGAAGAAGCTCCAACTGAAGACGCAAAGATACTATGACTAAAATGACAAAGTAACTTCCAGCCACAAACAAATATGATACTTCTTTTTTTTGCTCATTTTTTCTCAGGTAAGAGATATGTTTTAGTACGTTAGTACAGAAGGTGCTAGTACAGAAATCTTAGTTTTACCTCTCCCAGTTAGGCCAACTAACTGAACAACTGAAAGAYGGAAAATGAGATGATGCTTCCTGATCTATGCATTTATGGCTTGTGTGACAAAAGTTATAAGCTTACTAATTAAAAATAAGATGTTCACTATATAAATAACAAAAAGGAAATGTAACGTGATTTGGAATATAGCTCATTACTATCGACTGATGGCTGTTGCATTAGCTGCAGGATATCTGCAATAACCAGAAATATTTATCACTTCACTCAGGAACAGTCTCACTCTCAATACTAGAAAGCAGGTAAGTTTGTGTAGCTGGGAATTTTACTGTCCTTGTTTCTTAATTCAGTCACTGCTTTGCTCATAAGGATGATTTGGAACCCTAACTCCTCATAAAATCCTCTTCTTTTTTTTTTAATTATCCATATAAACTGTATTTCTTACATTTTATAGCTGGCAAAATGGCCTGTGACAGAAATATTTCAGTCTCTTTGCTCAAYCAGCCAGTGTATTTTATCAGGACTACCTGAAAACTATACACTGCTGCTTCTACATGACTAACCAAATCCTGCCTGTACTGACAGTATATAAACATCCTCATCAGCTGGCCTAGAAGCATCTGCTGAATAKAATGCTACTTTGTTAGGTGAGTGTTTATCGTATGACCAGCCTTGAGGTAGTCACTCTCAGAAGGAAGTAAAGAGATGCCTTGTGACACCTAGCATCATGAAGCTGGTAATTCACATAGTCCCTGCTTACACTAAGGTGAGCAGTCCTAGCTCACATCTTAGCTGTTCTCACAAACATAAAATTAATGCAAGCATGCTTCAAGCCTTTTGTCTAAATGGTTCTTGTTGGCTGAACAGTCCTAATCTAGGGGTGCTAAAGAAACAAACCAGAAGCAGGGAGACTCCAAGTAGTGTCTCAAGTTGCTACTATTTTCCTCCATGATACTGCAAAATGAATGTAATTGCTCMATCTCTCAATTTCCTAATTTATGTTAAGGTATCACGCCTCCATTAGTGGAAAGTCCTGTTGTCCAAACSTAATTTCCTTTTAAAAGGTAACCCACTTTTGGGATTTCAGTAGAACCTTTTAGTGTCCCTCTCACTCTCCTTCTAGACAAAGTATTCAGCACACAGGTGGCTAAACTCATTGTGTCATGGGTGAGCAGCTGGCTCAGGAATCAGGCAAAAAGAGTTGTAGTGAATAGGGTGACATCAGGATGGTGATCTGTCACTAGTGGGGCTCCACGGGGCTCCATCTTAGGCTCTGCACTCTTCAATATCTTTATTAATGACTTTGATGCAGGACTGGAAGAGATACTTGGTGAGTTYGCAGACAATACAAAACTGGGAGTATCTGTTGACTCCCTTGAAGGCAGGGAGGCCCCACAAAGAGACCTTGACAGATCAGAGGACTGSGCAATCACCAACCATATGAAGTTCAATATGAAAAAAGTGCTGAATTCTACACCTGGGATGGGGAACTCCTGGATGTACATAGATTGGGGAATGAGATGCTGGAAAGCAATGCCATGGAAAGGGACCTGGGGTCATGATGGATGGSAAGTTGAACATGAACCAGCAGTGCCCTGGCAGCCAGGAGGGCCACCCGTGTCCTGGGGGCATCAGGCACAGCATCACCAGCCGGGCAAGGGAGGGGATTGTCCTGCCYTGCTCTGCACTGGGGCAGCCTCAGCTTGAGTGCTGGGGGCAGTTCCGGGTTCCACAATTGCCTAAAGTAAAGCTATAAGGAAGCATCAAAAGGAGGGACACAAGGGTGGTGAAGGGCCTTGTGGGGAAGCCATAAGAGGCTGAGSTCACTTGATTTGTTCAGCCTGGAAGAGAGGATACTGAGGGGACACCTCATTGCGGTCTACAACTTCCTCATGAGGGGAAGAGGAAGGGCAGACACTGATTTCTTTTCTGTGGTGACCAGTGACAGGAAGTAAATGGCTTGAAGTTGTGACAAAGGAGTTTTGATTTGAATATTCAGAAAAGAGTCTTCACCCAGTGGGTGACTGAGCACTGGAACAGGACTCTCCAGGGCAGTGGTCACAGCACCAAGCCTGACAGAGCTCTAGAAGTGTTTGGACAATGCTCCCAGGCACATGGTGCAATTCTTGGGAATGGTGCTGTGCAGGGTAAGCGTTGGGCTCGATGACCCTTGTGGGTCACTTCCAACTCATCATATTCTGTCATTCTGTATTTTTCCACACATTTTGTATTATTCACTACCTAATTTCAATGCTCATTGTGAGAAGAGCAACAGATTAGTATGCATTAGTTTAAACCCTGAAGTTCCTCCATCATGTAACAGAGGTAACTGAAGCCAATTCTGATGAAACTTACAAAAAAATCTCAGTGAAAACCCCATAGATTTACTTTCATGTCTCTATATGCTAATCTCCTAACAACTTCTATCACTACTACTGCACAGAATAGCATCCTGTGAATACAACCCTTGTATTCTACTTACCTGTATTTTTTAGCAAGAGTATCCCTCTCTGTTTTCTGCTTTGTAAGTATTTCATTCAAAGTATCATGAATCTGAGTCACCCTTTGGATATACACATCTGTTCAATATTTTGAAATAATCAGAATGATGGTGACAATAGGCAGTGGAAAATAAYTACATTAACAACATTTTCACTGTAGCAAATACACAGCCCAGTACAAGTTACTGTAGTACTTTATAATGGAAYACATGCTGGTAGCTCCTTACAGTTGAAGGTCTTTTAACTAAATTCTTATAGAAAACATTAAATACAAGTTTAACTTAAAAGAAAATAGCTCAAGTACCAGAAACCTTTGAAGTGCAAGTACCTTTTTCAGGAAATCACTAAGAGAGAAAAGAAYAAATAAGTGCCCTATGGATGATAAGCACTGAAAATTTTCAAGCTTTCTGTGCCGCAAGGAGCTACATAACATGACCATTACTGAGGCCACCTGCAGAAAGTACACAGTCTTAGGAATGTGTCTAAAACTTTCGTTTGAAGTACTATAAAACAGTTCAATGAACCTACATTACATATAATGGTAAAAGCATATCTATCACAGTTTTACACAGCTTCTAACTCATATTATGAAATTAAATGATAAATTGCCACTTTCTGTTAGCTATATTTTTATAAAATAAAAGAGCATTTTTAAATTCCTTTTTATACACCCTATGTCTTAGACACATACATGAGGATTAGAAGTCACAACAGGTAGATACCACTGGGATAATTTGCTAAAATTGTAATCTAATTCCTGAAATTCAAAAAGTCAATGCAAGCTTTACATGATCGGGAAAAATTATGAATTACAGGACTGAACTGACATTTACAAAATGCTTCCCCAAACCTTTTTCACAGTACCTACCAGTATTTGCCTACTTCATAATATGTAAATATTACCCTTATTAAGGCAGTTTAATAGTAAATTTGAATTTGTTATTTACTGTAGGCTTCACTGCATGGAAATACCTTGAGATTGTACTCTACATTTTAAGCTTGTCAATGTACTTCTATGTTCTTGTTCAGTCTT
The DNA here is from genome assembly GCF_030028575.1 of Malurus melanocephalus. Classification (NCBI taxonomy): domain Eukaryota; kingdom Metazoa; phylum Chordata; class Aves; order Passeriformes; family Maluridae; genus Malurus; species Malurus melanocephalus. The sequence continues at coordinate 1,396,260 of NW_026623263.1, forward strand.
GTGTGTCATYAATAGTAATGACTATAACTTAGTTTAAGAGGTACTACATTACTAATGTTTTTGTCAGTGATAGCAGCAGATCACCACTTTCGTTTCTCTCACATTCCTGAACAGGAGAAGTCTGACAGCTCTGTTTGCTCTGTTTGCAATTATGAAATTGCACTGGTCGCTGTGCATAGGCTTCTGTCTATAGTATAATCTACCTGTTTGTCAAACATTTTTCAAGAAAGCATCTGTTTTAATTAACACTCCATACACTATAAATTTGACTTGGAATCCAACAATCTGCATAATTTCATATTTCATGTTTATTTTTAAGGGATAAATTTACTTGTAAATATAACTTGAAAGCTCCTGTATTTAGGAAACTTGAGGAATTTAAATATTAGTCTGTAATTAGGAAAATAAATTTTAAAACAAACCCCTTCTTTATGTCAGGAAGCAAAACTGTTTCATGAGTATGAGTTGTTCCATCTAGGCAAGGGCAGCTGGGGAGAGAGACCTTGGTCAAAGGCATTCTGGCAGCAGGCTATGCCTCTTGAAGCATCATGGCAGGGACACAATAAACTCCAACAACTACACAGCAGCAGCATCATGATCTCCTACAAAGTCACTATCACTTAGTAAATTCTTGAGATTAATATKAACTGAGATTTGATAGCCTAAGACAAATTACACCGCTGGGCATCAGCATTTCTGAAATTGTCCATCATCCACAGTCTCTGCCATAAAGAATTCTCCTTCTTCTCTCATAAATTATTTCAGGCTCCTGGAAGTCTAGCCACACTAGAATAAAAATGCTCCATCTGCTACTTTACATACAGAAATAGCTGCTCTCGATCATGCAGGAGCTCATGTGCATTCTTATCTAATGRTCCCTTTTTACATAATTAGGCTGACTTGAGACACATGCTTCCAAGTGGCATGCCCACCTTTTCTGTCATAATATTCATTCTTATGCAACTGGAAGTACTTCAGGAAGTGCCCATACCTGAGAAGTATTATTAAAATCTTATTCTCTGAAGCTGTATTTTCCAGATGAGATATTCAAATATGATATGTGCAATAACATTTTTAAACAATTGTATTGCCAAAGATATTTACCCACTAAATGTATGTGAAACACTTCAGTTTACATCTACCTGCATCTTTGGAAGTTCTCAATTCAAACAGCAACAGTTCTTCCTGCTTCTTTTCTGTATCTTGTATGGCAGCAACAGGCTCCTGTTAACACAGAAATTCCAGTATGAAGTAGAGCCAAGTGCACTGTACAGACCAGGCCATGATTCATGATTCATGGCCTGTAGTTCAAGTATTGGTGGACTCAAGTCATTCCAGGCAGGGATTTACTGTGTAAGGGCAATGAAGCACGGGTAGGACAGAGATACTTAGCGCAAGGACATACTCTGCAAGGGGCTGTCACAGCCTGGTTTTGCCGTGGCATTCAAACTAGTTAATGCTCAGAGTCCTCCAGAGACCTCTGAGTGCATGCAAGGATTAGATAGTGAATTTCCAGCATCACCCAAACAATGCAGACATAGCTTACAGACACCAGCAAGAGSTCTCCTAAAAACTTGTGCAAAAATCTTCCTTGTTGTTTTACATTAAGATAAACAAATTCTAAATATCTTCATCATCATTATGACAATACTGCTGTTTCAAAAAGAACCATTCTGGAAACAGGATGAAAGGTTTCAGAACTCATGACCTTTTTTCTATTTATATAAGCAGTAAGGAGTGTGCTGTATACTGTTTGCCCAATAAATTTGAATGCACAGGAGCCATGAACAGAGAGAGGTGATAATAAACGTATTTATATATGTAAACAACAACATATCTACTATAAATCACTGCATAATGCTGTTTTTACATATATTTTAATTTATTACTTAAATTATATTTTTACACTACTCAGTCAGCAAATGTCACTATGCAGCAGTATACTACAAAACACGTTAACAAAACTCTGTTATCTACACTTACCATGCTGTATTTCTCATGCTCTGGTTCCAAAGYTGCGTCATCATTTTTACAGAAATCGTAACAATGACGTTTTGATTTCCCCTCTCCACAATTAAGCAAAAATAAATAAAATCTAAGATTAATTTGCAGAAGCATCATAGGTTGGATTAGTTAACATAGGTTACAAAGACGCAATGGCAGATCAAATAATAAAAAAGTATCATGTACATGCAGATGACATGCAATTTAGGTAGCATAAAGAAATGAAAGCTACCACTTTCTAAACTATTCATTTTCCTTCCTGTGAAGGGAAATACGGATAACAAAATTCTGAAGATCCAAATATGTTATTATACCTCATTCTCTCAGAAAATAAACGAAACCCACTAACGTATCCTATTTTCTGTAGATAAATAAATAAATAAATAGCATTCATTGGTTAATAGAATTTAAARTATCAGTACCATACTATTTTAATGTACAATTTTTCCTTAAGACCACTGGATAATGCTATGATTTATATTACAAAACTAACATACCAGTAACTTCGATAGTTGGAACAGGAAGYACAGAGTCCATAGCACCGTACGACTTCAGCAGTTCCTTCATTTCTTCATCACAAGCTTGATTCAAAGCATTTTGTCCTGAATCATCCCTCTCGTTGGGATTTGCTCCATGCTGCAGCAGAATCCTGGCTGCCTGTTATGCATTTTCATTATTTGTACMGTGGTAATTCTTGCTATGGAATTACAATACTATAGTACATAGACACATGTGTTCTAACATAAATCCCAAAGAATACAGGWACAAATTAGATATCCTGAAACTGTTACACTTGCAATCCAAATTAAACAAACTAAATAACTATCTATTATCAACACAGACTTCTATGTTTCTACTTCTATTTTTTCCACACAAATAATTCACAAATTTTCATTTAATGTATAGTTTTATGGTGCTAACTTTTATAGGGTTTTAATGGCTTTATGGTTATACAGAACAATTACAAAATGCCACATGTCTAAATTAAAAGGACCTGGTCAATTGCATTAAGACCACAGTGCAGAAAGAAGTGGATTTCTTTCTTTAATAGTGGGTTTGGGTTTGGTTACATGAACTGATATTTTTTTTCCTAATTACAAAAACTTTGCAAGTTTCCTTAATTGCAAAATGTGGAATAGAGATTAGTGGCATCAGCAGAATCATCTACCCCTTAAATTCAGATAATATGAAACTGATGAGATGAGAGCTTGGATGGTAAAGAATTTTCATATCTATGATTCCTCAACTTTAGCATTTCCTCTTATTTCTCACACTCAGAATGCAGTTAAGCTGGAAAACACACCACAATGAGAACAATTCTTGGAGTTAAGAATGTTCTCTTTGGTTTTCCCCAAAAATACTGAATAATAAACTTAGATCTTTGCAAGAACCATACTGGTAGTTTGGCTCCAGGCCTGTGAAATCATCTCCTTTGTTTTACTCTTGCTCACAGAAAAGGATAAATGTGATTAAACATGAGTTGTCCTGACAGAAATAAAAGTATTGATTGGCTTGAGCCAATCTGGGCATCACCTTTACACTACAGCTCCCCAGAAATCACTCTGACAAAGTAACATTTTATTTATTTCTGTGCAGTGCTCGGCACCACAAGTTAAGAAGAATGTGAAGGTCCTTGAARATGCCCAGAGGAAAGCAACAAAGCTGGTGAGAATGATCAGAGACGTGTTCTGTGAGGAGCCACTGAGGACTTTGGACTTGTCTGCTTTGAAAAAAGGAGGCTGAGGGGTGACCTCAACACTCTCTACAACTTCCTGAGCAAGGGAAGTGGGGAGACAAAGGGCCATCTCTTCTCCCAGGGACCCAGTGATACATGAGTGGGAATGGTTCTAAACTCTATTAGAGGAACTTCCTAGAGAAGTGGTCAATGCCCCAAGGGGACTGTCAAATGTTTAAGGAGCATTTCGACAATGTTAACATGATTTAACTTCCAGTTGGTCCCAACAGGATCAGGTGGGTTGGACTAGATGATCACTGTAGGACCCTTCTAACTGAAATGGACTGTTTCTAGAACCACAGAATGGTTTGGGTTGGAAAGCACCAGTTNAAAAAAAAAAAAAAAAAAAAAAAAAAAAAAAAAAAGGTTGATTTTGAAACAGCAGGCCCAGGATCTTTTCTGTACAAAAATATTTTTTTAACAATGAAGGCAGTGAGACATTGAAACAGATTGCCCAAAAAAGTTGTGGACACCACATCCCAAGAACTGCTCAGTCAGGTAGGTCAGGGCTTTGGGCAAGTTGAGCTAGTGAAAAAATGTCCCATCCACGACAGAGGGCTTTATGGCCATGTGCTAACTCTCCTCTTGTGCTTAAACCACAGCCACCAGGGACCGCTGTGATAGCTGCATCCAGTTTACTCCAGACTTTGGGGAACCAAGGGTACTGTCTGGAGCAGTGACCCAGGCATCTTGTTGGTATGCAAATATGACCATAAATCAATCATCTTACTGCATAAACAGTGCACAGCCCAGAGCCCTTGAGCTCTCTCACACAGCAATGGGCTGCACACCAGGACCTCCCCTTGAGCATGGACACCTGTCAGGGTTACTTCTCGAGGCTGAGAGGTTCCTTGCCACATGCTAAACTTTGAAATCTTAGCTAAGTGGTAGAAAGGATTGTGCATGCACAGTCTCTTTTAGTTATAAACTGCTAACTGAATCTGAGACCAAGTCTGGGTCTAGCCATCTGAGAAGGATTTTAGAAAGCAAGGGAGTTCCTTCTGAACATCATGATGACTCAACAGCAGGGTCCTTCTTGCAGTTSTCTAGGCAGTAAATATTAGAGTTGTATTAAAAAATTGTCACATTTATCAGTGAAATTTGTTAACTCATAGTTTTGTATCAATAAAGCATGTTATCGCTTCTCTCTTATGTGTGAAATGCATCATCGCATCTGCAGCAACATTGAACTAATCAATGAATTTGAGAATGCTCAACTTTAATATCATTTTTAAGAAGCCAGAACTGGGAAAGAACCACAAGGAGTTTCTGAATTTTTCTGTTTTGTCTGCTGTACTGAAAAAGTMAGCTAACTGTACAATTTCAAGTGTCACTATTGAAAAATATTTTTCTCTCATTCTGATCACTTTAAAGAACACTGGTTTATTTCCTAAGTGCAAATGTACACTAAAATGGTGTTAGTAACTTTAATGAAATGGGGATTTTGCTTTGCTGACCATCTGCTGGAAACTGGTATCAGGGAAACTTACATAAAGAAAAATGTACCTCCAAATAATTGCCAGCAACAGCATCATGTATTGGTAAAACACCAGAGAGACTTCTGATATTAACATCAGCACCTGCTTTCAGTAATTCTAAGATCACATCAGTAAATCCTCTGTTGGCGGCTTCATGAATTGCTGTCCAACCTAGTAAAAGCAAGATGACACATACAGTAYTGGATGGGATCTGGGAAGATCCACAAAGGTCTCTAGTCAGTAATTCTATATTTTGCTGCATTACTTTATACAAACAATCATCTTGAAATTACAAGGTAAACTATTTTGTGTGCAATTCTGTTTACTTCAGAGAAAAACTTTTCCGATATTAACGATATATAACAAAAAACTATTCCGATATTAATATTAATATTTATTCCTTTCTGTAATAGTAAAAATAWTAGAAGAAACAAAACACAGGAGTAGGAAAACTCTAAAAACTCAGAAGCAAAATATTAATTGTCTGATATCTAATATCAGTAACACTTTATAATATTAAGTCTGCCAGGCATCTAGTATGGAATACTATCCATTTTGAGACTATGAAAATAGAAAGGTGCTATACATTTAGATAGAAAAAAAAGAAAACATTATCCTATAATTTGGTTTTTGTTCTTATTTCCTAAGAAAATATGACCTGTGTGAATGTGCTTTACACACACATACYGACATACATAAGCATTATTTATCTCACCCAACCTGCAAGTTCATTTTCTGTACACATCTTTGAAAATGTGCTCTTCAGCAGAGAAGCAAAATCCTATTAAAGCCCCTGCTGAGAAATAGTCTGCATTACCTCCATGCTGAAACAAATGCCATGTATTCATTCAGTGTGCTTGCACTTGTTCAATGACTTCCTTTCCTCCGAACAATTTTAAGTCAAGAATACATCATTTTATTAAAATTACGCAAATTATATAAGTGTATGTGTACTACAGATTATGTAAAATTGTATCATAAAACAAGCCTGTAAGAAAGTAATTTTCAAACCTGCATTGTCCTGCTCATTGACACAAATTCCAGATGATATTAGAGTCTTCAGCAAGGACAAATCTCCCCTCTTAGCAGCAATATGCAACTGAGTTTCCCCTGCTGAGTTTCTCCTAATTTTCATCTTTCTCATGGTTCTTGTTCTACAGGTAGCACGAACAATTACAGCTGCTTCCCTGGTATAYCCTAAGCAGATATTGGTTCTTCGTTAGAAATTTTTTTCAAAAAGAATGCTTAAGAATAAATAGAAAATTAAGCTTCATAATTCACTTGAATTACTCTAAATGTAAATGTGGGTAATACCATTGCTTTAATTATTCAATAACATTAATTGGCTATATCAAAAGGTTAGAAGGTATTGTAGAAGATACTACACAACAGCTCACAAACAGATCCTATACTAAAAAATTTCCAGTTGAAACCTAGATGATTTAACAAGGGTACAACTAATTAGGAACCCACGAGAAAAGTAACAAGATTCAAGTTTTATACTGTATAGAGRAAGGGAATATGTTAGGTTTCTCCATGGACTGCTTTCAAATTACCAGGCCGCTAAATATATAAACTACACATAAAGATACTTAGGAAAATATAAAAAAATGAAGACTTGAGCATCACATCTTCAAGTCACAGTTTCCTTGTTACAGAGCAAGGAAAATATAAGGCTGTGTATATATATATATGTATATACACACACATATATGTGTGTATATATATATATGTATATACATACGCATATCGCTATAGGTATACAACCAGATGAATATATATATACAAACACACACACAGGTATGCAAATTATTTTTACAGCTGTGATGTGAAAATCTACTGTAGACTGATTACAAGTCTTTGAGTAATGTTTAGTGGCATAGATAAATAGTCTTTTAATTAAATCTATGCAGGATTGGACCCATAATTGCAAATAAACTTGATTTAATCCTTATTGGTTCACAAAGCAAACAACATCCATTTTAATCACATCATATGATTATCAGAAAGCTTCTAATTCTGAAGCTTCAGTAACAGACCTACTAAATTGCAAGAGATACAATCAGAAATAGAGATTAACAAAGTACTGATTATGTGTATAGAGAAAGGACARCACCCTCCTCAAACTGCTACCCAAAAGACAGGGTATATAAATATTCAAAAGGTCTGTCATGCATACTAACATTTTTAAAGTTCTGTTCCTTCTGTTACAATATCATACTACCAAGATATTTTTTAAAAGTTCACAATGTTCTTTCTGATTTCTTCAAAATCTGTAACTTACTAAAAAAAGACAAAATGGAAGGTTTTAAATGAGCATTTTGCWACTCTTATCTATGTTTTATTCCTTTTATTCCTATGAACAATTAGTTGCAGCATCTTCCTCTTCTCATCAAACAAGCTGTTTTCCCAAATATTTTCGATGAGTATTATTTATTAGGATCAAACATCTTCCATGCTTGACAGCTGCCTTTCTTCAGGCTCCTTCTGCCTTTTGGAAAATTTATTTTTCCAATGCTTCATTTAAAACAAACTATGGAGCTTGTAATACAAGATTTTTTTGAAAAATATTAAAGACACAGTGAAGTGATATTAGTGATAGACCTACAGTGAGGATAAAACCATACTAATTTTACATGACCTCRCTCACTGCAGGCTCTTCAAACCTGTGAGAAAGCATTCAGGCAATCCTCTTTGCACTAAGGGTCCTTGGCCTACACTGTACTGGTAACCAGAAAAGCTCAAGAGTTCTTCTTTTAAATGAAAACTTGAGATTCTAGAGCACACAAAGGCATCACATTATTAAAATACTCTCTAATCTGAGACCTACTTTACCATAAGATAATGTATTGTGTTTTGTCTAAAAGCTTCTGGGTCTGAACTCCCAAAGCAATCATTCACTTTCTGGTTCTTCCTTTCCTTTCCATTCATGGGAGAATGTCCTAGGGACTTTTTAGACGTTGCAGAAAAAAAAAGGCACACAACAGCCCATTAAGCTAACGAACCTTAGCAATATTGGCTGCAAGTGAACAGAAATAATTGCAAAGTTTTCCAGTTAAGTTGTCATGCACAAYGGTTTGCTTCACGGCTGTTAGAAAATATTTGCAAAAGCACAATGGGGCATCAGCTTGTGAATCACAAAATACTGGCTCTCTGCAGGATGGGATGCATTGCCAGGTGGGTCACAAGCAAGAAAGATCCAGATCTTGGTAAATACAAAGTCCAGTCAGCACAGAACAAAAACAAAATGAAGAGATTACTGTAACCAGCAATCAGGTTAGATTAGGCTGACATACCTCAGCAACTTCAAGGACATTGTCTGTCAATACCTCAGCACTGGTCTATGAGCAATTATTTCCACAGGTTGAACCACAAAAGAAGCAGCAAGTTGTTTGTACCTTCCTTCTTTATAAGCAGAATATGAATGTTGGGAGATAGTAAGTGACTGACTGCAGATGAAAGTGACACTGTCATTTGTGAAGAAAAGGTTTTTATTCAAGATTAGAATAATATAAGGAAGACCAGTGGGACATTTTATCTCATCTGATTAGTCCTAAGGCCAGCAAATGAAGAAAAGGCATAGGAGAGAAAAAATCTGAAAACCCCAGACGTCAGAAAACATCAATCCATCATTTTTGTAAAGCAATCTGAATGCCATTGTCCTGGACTCCAAAATTAAGGCCTTCAACTGTACAAAGGACTATACTTTCTTGAAACTCCTCTGAAAAGGCAACATTCTCTTGGTATGAAGGAAATAATTAAATTTTATCTGAATAAAATATTGCCTGAAGATACATCYTGAATATTTCCTCCTCTTAAGGGAAAAAACCAACCTGGGACATGTTATCCCAGATGAGACCAAAATATAAGASACAGGAGTGGAATAAAGCTTTTTTAATTCGTGACTGCCCATAYAGGAGATAAAAAAGGCTTTAAGAAAGGAGGGATCCTATCAAAACTTCAGATTTTGGTTTTAATAAGTCTTGAGTACGATGGTTCTCTGGTTCCAGAAAGAACCAAAGTGCACATGATRAGTGCCAATTTTATCAAAATAACAGTAAGTGAAAATTCTTAGAAGTTAAGATGARTTGAAGCGGGACTCTGCTGTAATTGTAAGGCTATAAGATAAATTCAAATCTTAAACGCAAGAGGAAAATGTTAAATAAAAAGCCATATGTTCCGGCAGAAGAGACTACAACTACACAAGGATGCTAGATCCCTACTGTCAAATAAGTAGGTTTGTATCTATACTACAGCTAAACCCAAAGCTACCGGTACAATCCGTCTATGCTAGCTTGTGCCTGATGAGGATATAGGCTATAAAATACAAGTGGATCTTTGTGTGCCAAATACTCAGAAAGCCCTGTTCTTTGATCTGTGACATCAGATCTAGTGTTATTTTAAACTGCCATTTATGTAACATACTTAAATAAGGATCAGCTTGAAGCTCTCACTTATGATCCTGCATCCCCTCAACCACAATGCGGAGAGAGTGATGAACATAACAAACAAAAATGTGCATTCTAGGAAATGGAGTGCAGAAATTCTGGAAACATTTCAGACTTTTGGTATTCATTAGAGTATTTGCTCAACATGCTATATGTATTTTGTCAAACTTTGCTTCACGCATTTCTAAAAGCCTTCCTCATGTATGTTTGGAAAAAGCTCCACAGRTTTATATGGTATTAACTTTTCACCTGATTTCTTAGATGCTTGCTGTTCTGATGCTTGGTTCAATTGTGATTGATTAGATGAAAGCTTGTTGGTGCTGCTSCTGGCATATGAGGCTGCCTTTGCCTTCTGGCCTGTCTTCTGAGTATTTGCACATGCTGGTTCTGAATCCTCTGTCTGTAAGGAAATTATCAAAACAAAGGCAAACAGAGGTTTTAAATATAGTGCTGATTCATTAATTTTATTTTCATTAACATCAGATTACACTTGATTTGTCACATTTTACAAAAAAATCATTCTGAAGGTGTTCTCATAACAGTATTTAGAACTCAATCTACTGCTGTTACTGTGCATGAGGCTGTGTTGATCCCTGTCATAACTCACCCCATCCTGTTGTCACTTTAAAACAGACATTGAGAAGAAGTCAAGCAAGTCAGTATTGACTAAGAATCAAATTCTGTTAAATCAGCAGTCTGAGAATGTTGTGCACACACTTTTTCTCCAGAAACATGGATGTGACACAACAAACTAGTGATCTCCGGCTGAACTTTCATCAGTTCTGCCATTTTATTCTGCAAATGAATTTTCACTTTACCACTTCTGAATTACATTCCTGTTGTAATACCACCTRACTCAGTTCAGGTTCCCTACAACATTAAGTGGGATGCAACAATTATGAATAGATRGAGCAGTAGTCTGGCCCTTTTCATCAGGTCCATCATCAAGGAAATACATTTTCTATAAAGTTCCTTGGATTGTAAGTGGAACTAAACTTGAGGTTTACATAACATGAGACATTATTTCTGAATAGTTTTACGCTTAGTTGTAGCTTCTGCTACAAGAATAGCAGATTTCTTCCCTTTTCAAACTTTTTTTTTTCCATTTTTCTGCCTTCACAGAAAGGTTCACCAAGAACCCCAACACACATTCTTTGTGTATTTCACCAATTTTTTTCTTTGTTCATGTTTAGCAAAACTTCCTTTGATGTTCCAGAATTATCATGTTGAAGTACATCTGCATTTAATTCTATCTCCAAAACAGGCTATATATTTAGTTTTATTTTCTGATTAATTGCTTTATTATATACTAAAAGAAAATGGTACTGCTTTAAAATTAACTGATTTCCTCTGTGCTTTTTTTTAAGGCAGCAGGACAAAGAATTAAGGAACTAAGAAATATGCATGAAAAGTTCATGGGTAAAATCCAACAATAAATATTACTGAAGTGCCTCAAATTTGTATTTATTTCTGAAAACTGAACTGGGTTTGAATTAATGATCTGCCTTCAAAACTGCCTTGCTTCTATGGTCTTATGCCAGAGCTACAGTTTCACACTTCYGACAAACGCATCTGCAATTACTCCCGGAAATTATGAAGAAGGGTAAAGAACACATCAAAAGCACTCCAAATTAACTCATGGCAATCTCAAAACACAATTGGTCCAAAGGCCCATGACTAACTAGCAGTATCCTTCTGATTCCTTTATATCTGGAGACAGAGCCAGAACACACACTGCAGCATCTGACACTACTGAAATTATCAGTTATAACACAGCTACAGTAATAGGTTTACATAATTAAATGTTTACAGCAGCTTTTTTATCAATCATTTAATGTTTTAAAGCATAATCTATGACTATCCACCATGGATGTTGTTACACTGCATCRTTTCAAAGGAGACATAGACTGCACAACTGTGAGTAACAAGGACAGCTGTCATAACCACAGAAAACTTTATGAAGCAAAAAACCATGTATCTATGCACACTGCATTCTACATCTCAGATACTGTTATCGTTGCTCAAAGGAAGAAAACAGAGGGGGARAATGTAGCTCTTAGTGCCAAAAGCTGTTGCACTGCGTGCAAACACCGACCCAAGTGACTGATCATGGTGTCTTGTCTTCACATGAGTAGGGTCCCTCATCCTACTGTGATCTTGCAGCATAACTGTGCAACCTCTATGCAASTCAGTGTCTTCCCAAACCTTTCCTCTCAAAACCCAACATAACTTACTCAACACAGAGTTAAGATAGAACTATCCTACAAGCCAGGCAACATCTTGCAGTTTCAGTCAGGTTTCTGCAAGTACAAACTGGCACTGATGCACCATGCTTTCTGTAAATTAGCTCTGCAGCACTTGCAAAAACAGCAAGAACCACTGGCCATGAGACACAGCTGATTGCCTCTGTCTTGCATCTTCATGAGGCTGGACTTTATCCTAAGTAATAGTACGGATGAGCATAATGTTGAATATCACTCTCAGTCTCTGCTGGATATGATGCATCTAGTATATTGTGTGCCAGAATTGAAACATACTTCAGGAACAGTCACCTGCTTTACTGAAGACTGCCAGCAGGCCTTTAACAGTTTATCATCAAATCAGAATTCTTTATAAAGATGTACCTGGTGCTGGTTTGCAACTGCTACACTTTGAGTATTTAACATATTATTTGAATCATCTCCATCTGAAAAGAAAATCAAAGATAGAAGGAAACCAGAATTGAAAAGAGATAACAATTTACTTTACAGATATACCATCTTACATAAATATATATGATATTTGGTTTTCAAGAAAAATTATCAAGTCCATAAGGRTTTTATTGGAATCTAAAACATATCAATATATAAAATATTAATCAAATCTTGGAATATAATCTTTATTGCAAATAGCATCTTGTTAAAACCAGGTTTAGTGAGAGTAAAGAATGACATATTTCCAAATTTTTTTGAAGATTAGTGACCTGAGCAGCTCTTTTTGAAACTTWAGAGTAATTTCTGGCTCCTCTCTGTTGGACTTCAAGTGTCCTTCAGGATACCCAAGGAGTCTCAGAGCCGCAGGCTGAGAGCCCTCACTAGCACTTCATCCATCTAATCTTCATGTCACCTGACAGCTTCTTAAGGGCAAGTCTGTTATTATCCCAGYGTCCCTTAAAGCCTAGTTTCAACCTCCGTCAATGAGCTCTGCTAACTTATGAGCAAAGCCCTCTTCCTTCTCAGAGAAGGATGAATGCCATGTGACACCACAAGGCCTGGTGACATATAGACCACCCCATTATTGAAAAAAACAGAATTGTGGCAGTGACATTAGCTACACAGTCATGCATTAATAGACTGGAATTTATCTGTTTCTTCCAATGCCACTGCTCAAAACTGCAAGAAGAGAGAAAAAATTGCCTGTCTACCAGATTCCCTTACTAACTATGCTAAGGTCCTGAAGGCCCTTTTGATTATCCCTGGACTACATGTTACAGTTTTATAGCCACCCAAGTGAAAAAGCAGTAATGAATAATAGTCTGAGGGATGAGGACTCCAACCAGGCTTAAACATGGCACAGTCCACACCGGCCCACGGATGTCCATGGCCTTAACTCTAGCTCTAATCAAAGCTTATCTTGTACCTGCTTCTAATCAAACAACCTCCTCCAAACCTTCTTCGCAACTTAGTTCMCAAGACTGTACCAGACCCAACTTTGTCCTTAGCCAATCACTAGCTCTAACTCAACTTTCTCCTTACAAACTCACTAACTGTTACCTACAGTAGTATTTTCCTGTACACAGCCCTAAAAACAGTTTAGGCTTGGCAACCTCTAAGATCTGGATCTAATCCTAGTTTCCCATTTTTTATCTTATGGATTCTTCAAAATTCAGACTTTATGTGAATTTAAAACCAAATCTTATCCCTATCTCTAAACCATACCTCACCCTAGTCAACCATATCTCAGCAAGTCAAACAATGCCACATCTTCCATTTAGATAGACAACTATTGTGTTTCCTATCTTCATTTCAAATTTAAAGGTAACTCCAGTGTCCAAGAAACATCTGGACATCATTATCTTTTATACTTTGTCAATGTACAGCAACTGTGGAGAGTAAGAAGTGCTCAGTGGTAACTCAAGCACCAGAGAAGAAGGCCATAGARTTACTAGCAGTAACTAAGAAAATATAGTAAAATATTTTATTATAAAAATATTCTGTTCTGAATTTCTCCATTTAGTGGTGATGATACATCAGCATAATTTTTTCCTACCTGTTTCTGAATATCTTCTGGATTTTGCCACATAACTTTCTAGAAGTTTTCTAATAGATGGGTGGGAAGCTTCTTCTAATGCACACCTTCCCTTCTTATTTTTCAATAAGGGATCAGCTCCATACCAAAGCAATAAGTTCACCATCTAGAAAAAGAAGTTTTTCAGATTATTTCTTTTCTGACAGTACTTTCCATAATCCTTATACAGCCTTTTCTCTCTTGTACTTGACAGCACAAGTGACTAAAATCAAATCTCTCTTTACTCCAGTTCATAAACCCCAAGCATTCCCCTAGATGCACCATTATACTTCAGTCTTACTATTTTTAAAAAACTGTTCCAGTTATTAACCTGATGCCATTAGGCTAAGATCTCCCAAAATCCAGGGCAGAATTCATCCTCCCATAGCTCTTAATTGGCAGAAAATAACAGGTCATTTTAGGGTAAACGTCAGCTTATCTATCTAGGGTATCTACTTTAGGAGAAAATAAATGTGTCTATTGTGACTCCTGTGACTGCAAAGCAAGTTTTAATAGCTCTTTCTGATATATAACATACATCTGATCAAATGAAACACATTTAAATGGTATTACTACCAACATTATTATTTTTGTACAATTAAAAAGCCTGATTCTGTTGTTTTTCACTAAATCACCACTTTAGCAAAATGTTTCAACAACCTTTGCAAAATAATTTKTTAAAACATGAGAAATTTACAGTCTGATTATTACTTGATTTCTGCAATCTTACACCAGCATTACTGTGACTTYAGTTGCACCTCTGCATTTCTCTCTTCAGCACCTGTTACAGTTTCGGACTGAACTTGACTCACATCCTTCACCTGTGTGTTCAAGTACCTCATTACTTCTAACCAGATTGCTAATGAGAAAATTGTTAATGATGTTTTCCTAATTCATACATTCTCCTAACAAAAGCGTAAAATTAAAAGGGCTCAGCTAGCAGCAAAATCCCTTTTGGTTTTCACAAGTTGCCCCAAGTATTAGGATTTTTTCAACCAGTTATGTTGAGAACTTTTCTTCCATAAAGGGATTATTAGCTACACACTACACTTGTATGCTCTCTCCTTTAACTGGACTACTAGAAACTCATTTTTTTTCTGAATTTTTTTCTGAAATAAATTGATTTTGCATATGGCAGATGCAAACAATGGTAAGGCAGTCAAAATGTCTGGTTCTAATCTACCGCAGTAACTTCACGCAGAGAATGTAGCTTTGAAAAATACAGCTTTGAATACTATGTTATCAAAAGTCCTATTGCTCAATCACTATCACTGTTTAGTTGCTAGTTAGAAACAACAAAAATTAAATCTGACAGATCACTGCAGCAAGATAATTTTACTGCTACGAGTAAACAGAACACTGAGTAAATACAGAACCACCACGTAGTACTGTTCCCTCTCGATATACCAGCTTGCATAACTTTAACTCAGCTCTGTGCTGAATGATCATGGTGTGCCTCAAGTGACATAGTTGAGATCAGTATTCTTCCAGTATCACCCAAGTTGCTGGCCCTTAATTATTACTTGCACTGATGCAATCTTTCATCCACAAGCATGGACCYGGATGTCTTAGGTACAGTCACAAAACTCAGAAACATTTAATTAACCTGCAACAGCCTGTGATGCACAAGCTGCAATCCATTCTTGGGGTTCTACAGTCTCAGAAAAGAGTATTAACCAGAAGTCCACTCTTCCTCTTTGCTCTAGGAAGATTTTTCCAGGAGGAACAGAGTAAGTCTCATCTCAGTTGTGAAACAGAAAAAGATGAAATGTTTAGGGACAAAACTGAATAACCCCCTCCAAAATCCYCTTTAAAATCTTGGAAACCAGTAAGTAATAGGCAGCATATAGGCATGTCTAGAGAAAGAAATTGCTATCAGATAAAAGGGACACGCACATACAACTCCTATATAAATTTGGTCCACCCTAGGAACATTCAAAGACAGGTGGAGGTGATCACTACCAGACTGAAAGAGGATCTGCAATTCAGACACAGCTTCATGATCCACTTCATTTGACAACAAATCTTAGAATTAATTCAAACTGACTCTTCAGTTAGCTTTCAGTTTAAGACCCTACAAAATGTAAAGCCATTTCTTCATAATGCTCCATATTTGTGTTAATATATCGGTGTGCGTGGCTATGGCGACATGCCATACATGCATGATTCCTAAATAATGGAGAAAAAAGACATGAAAAGTCCAGAAGACTGCTCAGGTCAGAAGTTATTYGGCAAGGTGATTACAAAATCAGTGAACAAAACAGTATTAAATGGTAGCAATCTACTTCTCAGTAGTACAGCCATTATCTCAAACAGTTAGAAAAAAATCTCCTTTTGGACAAATCTTATTAAGCATGACGTGGTTTGAACAGAAATCAGGCAGAGAGGACTTGAAAGCTCCTGTATTTACCTATAAYCTGAAAAGACCAGCCCCATGCAAAAACATTATGCAACCTTCTGGACTCAACAACAGTAATTTCTATCCCTAAAGCATACTTGGTGTTCAATTMGGAGTATACCTCATAATGGCCTTCGTTAACTGCATCTTGCAAGGGTGTTACATGTTCATTTTGTGTAGCATTAACATCAGCTCCTGCTTTCAAAAGCAGATTTGCTATTCTATAAAAGCCTTCCACACTTGCTATATGTAACGCAGTCAAGCCTATGAAAAAGCAAAACATGCATTTCACATTTGGGTGAAAAAATTTCTAATGTTYTCAGTTTTAGATCATCTTTCTGATAAAGACTTCACAGAGTATACYGAAATAGTAAAAAATGATAAGTTGTATGAAGAAATATTTATTAAATAAAACAGTAAGTTGTATGCAGAAATGTTTATTAAAAAGTCACAAGGGTTGGGAAATGTCATTTGACAAAATTTGCACCTACTGAGGGAGTAGATGCTGCTCTAACAGAACTATCAAATCTAAAACTAATGTTGTTATGTAGGGGAGAATAAAAATTATTTTTCCCACATTTTAGTAATTGGTCCTGGAGTAAAACATATACACTGTTTTAAGAGCAAGGTAATTTTTCATGGCACTCTTTTATTTACAGGGCTATGCTGAAGAAGGTAAGTAAGAAAGAAGTGACAAAATGAAGACATGAATTATTTACTACCAAATCAAAATCGTTTTAAGACTACCCAAGAATGGTTTTTCCATTTCCATCCCTTGTGAAATTCCATATTCACTCCCTGCTCTATGAAAAAAAATAACAAGCTATGAGATTAATTCTGCTCCATGAAGGAGCTGTTGARGATGTAAGTCTTTGTAAATAAGAATGTAAGTCTTTGTACTGGGTTGAGCATATCCATACATCAGGTCCTTTAACATACATAAGGGAAAAACAAGAGGATTTTCCACTTCCTATCTTCCAATTTTGAAACTAACATGCCTTCCAGAAGATCATTTTGATGGTAAGTCTTACTCTTCAATAATTTTCCACTATCAGAAGATTGTCAGTGCCTAATTCACACACTAAATATGTGAATTAATAAGGCTTAATAAAACTGTTTCACTCCCATTAAACAATATTATCTTAATTTCACTGGAGAGAAACTCTTGAGGCTCTCTCATACCTAGCCCTGAATATTGCATATGCCTAGTAACTGGATTTATTATGAAATCTGTTAAGGAGAGAATAAGGATTTTCATTTAAGGGAATGTACTAATTTCTCCCTCATTAGAAAGTACCCTCTACCTGATCTAATAATATGACCTGGAAAAACTGCACCTGCAACACATTCAATTAATAATCAGTAGATATTAGCAACATGAGTCTGCCAGGACACTCTGCATGCTCCCAGTCAAGGAGAAACACAAGTTCCTCTGCAACTGTTTTTCAGATCCTTTGAGATACTATCAATCAAGACTCAAAGCAAGACAGTATCTCTAACATGCCGTCCATATCCTACATGTTAATGGGAAATAGGAAATAGAAACAGAGAACAAAAAACAAAACAAAACAAGCAACAGAAGATCCTAAGAACTCTGTAAGATACTGAAGCAGAGTACCCTCACATGGGAATAAGGAAAAATACGAGGCTAAGATGTGGACAATCACTGGGGGGAGGCTTTAAAGGAAAAGAACAGACACAGAGGCAGAATATAATATTCATAACACTGACCAAAGAGACCATGATGAAAGTGCGTGTCAAAATGACACAAGTCTGGGAAGTCTACTTCTTTCTGATTACACCTTCTTCGCTGGAAACAAAGGAAGCAGGGCCAAGTTAACCTTTCATCTCTTCAAGGAGTACAACTAAAAGATACTTTGTGCAGCACTGCTCCTTTTGCACCCCAGAGTCTGGGGGATGAGGAAATGGTGGCCAAAYAAAACATGTAAAGGCAGAAAAAGGACACAGCTGTGACACCAAAATCTAGAAGCAGATCACTTTAGTACACTTGCCTTCTGTGGCTACAGCTTAAGCCACACTATCAGCACTTCTCAGTTGTCAACACAGGGCTTTGAACGCCATCAACAAAACATTTTTCCATCTACCTCCAGCACAAGAAAGTATATATTAAAAGTCACTCTGTTAGCTCAAATAAATGCCTGCACTGCAAAAGTCTGAAATTTGATGCTGACCCAATCTATCTCAACCTTAATTTGCTGTCCTAAGAATTGTAACCTTAATTTTGGTCTCTGATATGACTGCATTATGCAATAGCCTACAACTGCAGAATGTGGGTTTTTTCTTTCCCACAGAATAGTTGTGAACTCTAGCTGCTAGCACAGTATGGAAACATCTAACAATGAAGTTTTCTAGCAGAAGAGCCCACTGTCTGAAACAATTTTCTCTTTTGCTACAGAAATTTTTCAGAAACTAATGGATRAGGCAGGGAAGAATGGATCAGGAAGACTCAAATAAGGTAAATTACTTGAATCAAAACATTAGCAGCAGGTCTCTATTTGTTGGGGTTTTTTTCCCCTGCCCAAGAAAAGGAAAAAATGAAAAATACCAGATAATCACAACTTTAAAACCTCAAGCCAGTGTTAGATTATAAAGATACAGCTTCCCTCAAGATGTAAAGGTTGAAATCAAAGTCTCTGAAAAATTAATCTGGAAAATTTACAWCTTGACATCTCAAGTTGGCCACTGAAATGGAAAAAAAAATACTCCCAATTTTAAAACCTATGAATTTGATTATTTAATTAGGGACTATTTTGTGATAAGCATGCACAGAATCATTGAGTTAAGACTAAGCAAATGGAATTGCATAATTTCGTAATTTTTTTAAGTGCTTACTTTTCCATCAACATTTTCTTTTCTTGTATACTTTTATAACTAAWTTTACATATTTTCCCAAGAAAACGTATCAAGTTAAACCAAAAAAAGTTTAACAATCTACTGACCAGTCACAAACCTCCAATCTTCTCCATTACACAGACTCATAATATATGCTTTTATTATTTACAGAGAGGTACTTGTACTGAAATTATTTTAAAAGTATTTTAATTGAATTGAAACTCACCAGCATAATCCCGAGCATTTACATTTCCACCGGCTTTTATTATCTTACGTACAAGATCTACGTCTTGATGAGTAACAGCTCTATGCAGTAAGTTCTCGCCATACATATTCTTCCTGTGGATTGTGGAAAGTGTAAGGGGGCGAGTCGGATTTATAGAATTCCTGCCAAAGGCTTCTCGTTCTGAAAAATAATGTAAAAGATCTGTTGCACAGAAAAGCATTTTTTCTGTCTTATCTTGGCTCCACTTTATATACCAGTTAGTAAATAATCTTTCTGAAGAAAAAAAATGTTCATTCAATCTAGCAGAAACGAGAATCTCAAAAAACACATCATAAATTGAATAATAATGCCATTGAATAAAAGATATCATAGTGCATTTAATAACAAAACTCCAATTGAAATTCAACACATAGAAATACGACTATGTAGAAGTGTATTAACTTTAGACTTGTTCCTTTCTAATCTTTGCAAGGTGCATTCCTTCCCAAAGGATGATGAAACCGCTRTTCTGCACTCAAATAATTATACGGGGACCATTTTAATAACTAGTCAGTTATTCAACAATTTAACTTCTATTGTAAGTCAAATTTATTCACCATTCTTTTTTACTCATCTATGTTTTAAAACATTTGCTTTGGGAGCAAGTATTTACACTAGGATAGTGAATGAAACTAGCTCCCTCAGGTTATATTTTCTCATTACTTCACAACCAGCTCACTCATTTCTGCAATGAGTGAAAGGTGAATACGAAGCATAAACGTAAAAAAAAAAATTTAGAAGATACTATTTTTAAGGTTTTATTATTTCACAAAACAAACACTATCTCCCATTATGCAGTCATCGCAGTTTTGAACTTGGTTGAAATTATTTCCAATACATAGATGAGCTATTCTGTACTTCACCAGGAGCACCRTTCCAGCATCCCTTAAAACTGCGGAGAAGTGCACCCTGGCTACTGCCTCTGATACTACAAGGAGGGGAGAAATAAGAGAAGACAGAAAGAACAGGAGAATCACTTGCAGATATAGTGCAGGCCATTAATTCATCTATGAATGAAAAATCTTGGGACTGCAGGCTATATACACTACTCCACTCCATAAGCTGTAGCAGGTGTGCCTCCCTGGCCCTAAAACTCCACCCAGGTGCCAGAAATAGACCTTAAAACACAGAGGTGTTTTACTACAGCTGTAACTCACACAGCGTGATGTTTTGTGCATTGTGATATGCTGTGAGCTGGGACTAATTCCAAGATCTTAAATTCTTGACTCTGTGTAGACTTTTAGAATCTAACAGATGGGGTTTCCCTCAGCTAAGCACAMAGAGCCCATCTCCTACACCTGTCCAGCCTTGCCAAGATCTCAATCATTTAAGATATCAGCCACTAGTCAAAGCTGGTCAAAGCCAGGCAAGTATTTCAGGAGGGATTAAACTGCAAAGACAGAACAATGTGCAGTTTTATGTTACACTTTACCTCATTTAAATTTTTCCTTGAAGGGATCTACTTCCCATCACTTCCACTTCCCCTCCCTAGAGGTTTCCATGTGCATGACRTTGTGCAAAACAAGTGACACATGCAGACCCAAACAAAAATTTATCAKGGGGCTGTTTTTAGAGTGAATTGGGGGTCTTGACTGCTAGGTCTGATGAGAAAGGGAGGTAAACTTGGTAGATTCGTTTAACATGAAACTACCTCTATAGGAAGTGCAACTCCTCCTATTGATTCCTAAAGAATCAACAACCTATTTATTGAGTGGAAACTAGGTAGTTGATTTGAAATAGGTGAGCAGTTAGTCATTCGACTTTAAATCTCATCAAAATCTTGCTTCCACTGTGAATAATTAAAATCCTGCAAAAGAGAATTAAATCCCGTTAAGTGGAGGTGAGCTTCTTARTGTTTTTTACAACCTATAATGTACCTGTTACAATTCAAATACTTACAAACTTTGTAAGACATTTAAATGATTGCAAGTAAATGGAAAAATCCTACGAGTGGACTTAAACAAAAAACCCCAACAATTAAGACCCAATCTTAAGGGTGCCGGAGTGAACACTTAAGTGAGGAAATTCTTTATTCTTCTACAAATTCCTCTGTGAGGTCAAGAATTTCTCTGCATGTATCTTGAAAATATGAGAAATAATAATCTTTCTCTCTATAAAGCACACTGCAAATAAAAATACTTCAAAAGAGTACGCTGTAACTGTGGTAGTAAAGGCCCTATAATCTCATAGACAGGGTAACAAAAGCAAGCATTCAAAACTGAATAAACTMTTTTGTATAGGTCAGTTCTTGAGGATGGCACTGCTCTGAAAATGATGCAGCACACACAACTTTAAACGGCAGAAGTATGTTTCAATGTAGCTCATGATCTACCTTTTCACTCTGCAAAAAATCATTTTTCTCCTCCTTTTCAGAACACATGATAATTCTTTCATATAAAAAACACTGTGATAAAWATTGCATCCCGAAAAAGATCTTATGATTCCTAAGGAGTTTATGCAAACAAGTTAACTGTTATGTTGCTAACAAAAGGGTTTTCAGAAGCAAGAGAAACTATCAATAACTTTAACTACTAAAACGAATGTTTATACCATCTTTTTAAAAKCAAATCATACCACAATATATTGGAAAAGTTATGAACTGTATTTGTTTCAATATAGATGTTCAAATAATAAAATAATCTCTATGATAACAGCATAGAGCATCTTACTGCGTTTATTGTCGAGTCTCGTGCTCTTTCTCCTCTGCTTAGCTGCTGCATACTCATTCAGCATTATTTCTTGCCATATGATGGCTTCTAGATCCTCATCATTAGAAGCAGATTTCTGATTTTTACTGACAAGAGATTTACTTAGAATCAACAAAAATATTCTCTATATAAATAAATGTTTGCATTAGAACTAAGAAAATTAATGTGTTTGATTTCAAAAGGAAGTCTGTAACAGCTTGCAAGCACATAGGCTAACTTAGGATAGTACTGAATAAGGAATAAATCAGTAGAGAAACTAATTTTCAGATCTTTATACAAAAGATAAAATCTTTATCTTTGATCTTTCAAAGTCATTCACATGACAAATGAGTACTCCACATGCATTGTATTTACTACATTAATATTATTTAAAAGTAAGAATTATTATGCATAAATTTCTCATATTCAAAATGCTTAGGTTTGTTTCTTGATCCATTCCCTGCTGTMTCTTCTAATATTCAGTGATAAGAGGAAACAATCCCTCTGCTTTCCTGAGGAGGTCTCTTTTAAACACATTGCTTACCTTGATGTTGTTTGGGTGGTTTCTGCACATGCTGCAGGCTCCATTGTCTGTGAATGCCCCTCACCAGCTTGCCTTTCATTTAAACTGGCACCCAAGTTATCTGAAGTAACTTCTTTCTCTCTCTGCTGGTCACCTACAGGCTATGAGAAAAAAAAAAAAAGAAATATTAGAATGAGGCATGAAGGTAGGCATGCAGTTAAAACAAAGGCTGTATATAAAAGAGCTCCAAGAACACTCTTTTTTTAATTGTATACGGTCACAGAGAATTGAGGGGTTGCTTAAGAGAATAACTGGAATTCTACAGATCTAAAAGACATAGGCTGCTGTAAGAGACACAGTAGTATGTCATACAATTCATTCCTGGCAGAATTAGCCAGGAGAATTAGGCTACTSAGAATTACAACTTAAAATATAAATCTAGGCTGTGTGACAGCAAAAAAAAAATTATTCTATCTGAAAGTTATTTAATTGGATATTTGAAATGACTTAACACATTCATTTCAGTTTTCTATGGATGAAAGCTCCTGTCCTAAAAAATAAGATGAAGCTTGAGATGTCTTAAGGCAGCCCATCTCACTTCACCCTTGAAGAAGCCTAAAAACTTACACAAGGTGAGATCCATGTTTCACCTGAAGTTCAGAAACTCCCAGCTAGAAGTTATTTCTAAAGACATACCATCCCTRAGCCACCGCCACTACAGATGAGATTCACTTCACTTCACTTCACTTACCTTCAGCCTTCTAAAAGCCAGGCATGTAGATGACTCTAGGCATCCTCATTACCCCACGACTGGTAAAGAGGAAGAGCTACTCTGAGATGATAGTGATTCACCTAATTCTAAATTGTGCAAAGAGGAACTTAAGTGACTCATGTATACTAAAGACTTACATCGAATCCCACTCTCACGACAGGTTACCACATGGAACTACTTGAGTTTATTCACTGTTTTAGCCATGTGAGTGTGACATGTTGCTATGTATCACTCAAGCTCCTTAAATCTGGGTACTCATTAGTTTATTACATACTTGAGCAATGCTGAAAGCTTTTAGGACACACCCTCAGCACACATGCATAAAAATTCTTTCACAACGATGCAGGAAAACTGGTTAGTCCTTTCTTGGGATACAGACAGAAATGGAAAATTTGCTGATTAATTTTTTTCATTGCTGTATGTAGCAGAGAGATTACTAAAAAGGGGAATTGCCTTCTCAGAAGACCCTCTGGGTCAAGAGATAATGAATGTTAACATGGGATGTGGGGTTGTTTAGCCTGAGAAAAAGAAGTCTCAGGGGTGCCCTTATTGGTCTCTACAACTATCTTGAAAGGAGTTTGTAGTGAAGGGGGCGCTGGTCTCTTCTTCCAGGTAAAAAGCAATAGGACAAGGGGAAATGGCCTCCAGTTGTGCCAGGGAAGGTTTAGATTGGATATGAGGAAAAATTTCTTCACTGGAAGTGTGGTCAGGTACTGGAACAGGGTGAATAGGGAAGTGGTGGAATCACCATCCATGGAAATGATCAAAAATGTGGATGTGGCACTTGGGGATACAGTTCAGTGGTAAACACAGTGGTTCATGGTTGCACAATAGGACTTGATGATYCCAGAGGTCTTATCCAACCTTAATCATCCTATGGCAGCTAGGGAAAATCAAATATATTAGCTTACAAAACTAACACATCAATACTTTCCACGGATTCACATCTGAGATGAGAGCAGGGTTAGAATAGGAGAATAAAAGATTTCAAAGAAAACAGACTTGTTTTATAAGAGACCATATTCTAAAATGCATGGGATATTCAGCATCCTGATTGCAACTACAATATAGTACGGGCTCTCTTCTTTTGGATACTTGTTTCACCACAAGAATATTCAGAAAAAAGAGGAGAAAAGACTAAGGTGAACAATATACTACAATTCAACAGTTACTTACAAATTAACTGGGATTTTTTTCCCCTCAGTAAATTGCCTTCTTACTTTCTGCCTTCAAGAACACCAGAAAAAGGCACAAAGAAAAGCTGAAGTTGATAATTGTTTGATAAGACATTAGACATCTCCATTTCCACAAGATTCTGCTTCACAATTCTAACTGCAATTTTGAGTAAATATACACCTTAATCTTCACACAGCTGTGCTTCAAATGTCAGAAATCAATACTTCACTGAAAGCACTTTGTAAAGTGCTATGGTTCTGAGACAGCTGGCCTACAGACCTTTCAGCATTTTGAAATTAGCCACCTTTGTGGCACATTCAATTACCTGCTGACATACGCAGTTAATAACATGAGAAAAAGACAGAATTAACTTCTAGTTCTTGGATACTTACGCCACTGTGGGGAAGTAAAGTGGTTGTAAAACCACATGAAATAGCTAGCTTTACTTGACTGATCATTGATTTGGATCTCCAGATTATTCAAAGCCAACACAAAGCAGACTATCAGGTTACAGGTTTACAAGAGATGCTTAATATACTCTGTAGCACAAAGCTATGTCTCCTCCATGTCCTTCTCTTCTGTTATTCCAATCTAAACAGGAAGAGACTATGGCACTGCTTTCCTTTCATGCTCCTCTCCATATTTTTGCATTGGTGTTCTTGAATAGAAATGACCTATTACAAAACACCTTCACAGCACAAGAACTGACAAGAAGGATCACATGCTGTATCCATACATACTGGCTTCTTCAGGGGAGGACAGGAACACAAAAYCATGCCTCAGATTTTTCAGTGTATCTCACATAGGCAGAACTAAGCACAATAAATACATGTATAAAAAATCCCCACTGAATAATCTTTGCAGCCTGCAGGAAGGACATAGCTATAATCCATTTTGTAGTACTTGTAAACCATTTGCATATTAAAGTAGAGAGAACCACRATGAAAGGAAACAACATAGTATTGGCCTGGATAAAAAACAGAACCAGATGTAGCAAAAACCTGGAACTGGAATTGGCTAGTATATTCTGGTACGCTGCAATGAAATAACAGAATAGTCTTTTGGAGAGAACATGAGACACAGAACATGTACATGGGGACTAGAAGTTTTTGAAAATCCCATGCTGATTCTAGGTTTCCACATCAGTCAAAAATTAACTTTACTGAGATTTCCCATCCCAGCAGGCTCGGCTATTTTCATAACATGGATATATCCAAACAGAAAATACTTTTAAAACAAAACCAACTGAAATTATTTGAACATAAAAATTACTGATGCCAGCTTATTCTTTACTAAGATTTTCAACTTCAAGTAATTTGTCTACATTATAATATTTTGTGATAAACATAAAATTTCAAATATGAATGAAACTGTGGGTATACTTGCTCATTCGCTGTGTTCTGCAAGTTGGATCCTGTGCAGGTGCTTATTTCTTCTGCCTGAACTGTAGCAAGTTGAGGCTCCATCACATTTGTTATTTGCGTACAGTCATCATCTAGCTGCAGAGCACTGGGTTCTGAATTTAGCTGCTCTTCCTCGGTGTTAAGCTGTCTCTCATTGGGCACTACTGGAGTGGCAGCTTGTATGATTGATCCTGACAAGGCCTTCAGAGGYGCCACAAACTCTACTGGCAGGGCATCACTGCTCTCAGCTGCTGGTAGATCAATGGAAAAGGCATGACCCTGACACTCTAACCTGTCAGGCAATGGGTTTCCAACTTKAAGACTCTCAGAATCACTAGGGTATCTCAACAAATCACTGATGTCAACTTCACTAGTCTCTACATTCTGTTCACTGAACACGTCCATGAAAATCTTCCCTGGGGATGACAGTGAAAGATCTCTATCATTAAGGGAACGCTCTTTTACTGTGTTATCTGTATCAATAATGGTCACACAGGTTCTGTGGCATGACCATCTAAAACATATGGAAACATACCTTCTGATGTCTGTTCCTTTAGAGCTATGTCTTCCACAGGAGCATTTAAACAGAGGCTTATTTCTGAAAAGTGATCTTCATTATTTAATTTTTGTGAAATCTAAAAATTAAATATAAAAAGTTCACAAAAAGGAATGGAACAACTCTTTCTAAAAAGCGTTTAACTAACATTYACTTTAGAAGTCATCTCTCTTTCTATATATAGGTATACATCTCATTATCAATTTCTGCAAAATCTACAAGACTCAAAGCCTTCCTATATACAATCTATCAACAAAAGTTAGACTGAGCTCTCCGTTTCAAAAGACATGAACTTGAAACTTCAGCTGCTGACCTCTACAGCAATGAAAATCCAGAGCAAATGTTTTAGTCAAAGATATCATACCCTTGCCAATAAACTTAGGGTGTTGTAAGGCTTTAAACAAAAGGTATTAAAAATTTCTGTCAACCAGAAATAATGAAAGTGAGAATATTCACAACAAYTTAAAATACATAATTAGTAAAACAACATAGGAATTTTGATTATGTGTTTATGTGAATCCAATAAAGGCATGGAGGATTTGTGTCTCACAAACTTGAGTTCAAAACCTCAGGATTTTGAGAAGTTTGCATGGCGTGGTTTCCAGACTGGGTACTGAACACAAAATCGTGATTGTTCTTGGAAAAGTAACACTGCTACTGTTTTCTCTAATCACTTCGAGCTACATTCAACAGAAGCATTCAATCTTACATGAAGAAATAGCTTTTCCATTTTTTTCCCTATCCTTTTTTCAAATACTCTGCAGAAAATATGATGCCTCCACAGACCTAAACTAAACCTTTTTCTATATAACCTTTGCATGTAATAGTGCTCTTACTTAATAATACCAGATCTTAACAAAAATCTCATTCAATGCATTTTTAGAGTCTTGCTGCCAGCCAGTGGTAATACCAGGCAATGCAATAACTCTTTTACCACCAACAACATGATTTACATAAAGCTCACACACAGTAAAGGAGAAAGGGCAGAAATCTGACAGCATTGACTCACACTCAGTTTGCAAGCTAGTATAAATCCCTGATGCTTTGTTGAAAAATTATTYTCCAGACAGCTGTTTCCTATCTTTCACACATGCATCTAATTGTTTCTAAGAACTGATTACTTCTTACTTTGCTTTACTGAATTACACTTTCTTTTTATACCAYTTCCCTAATTCATCCAGATCTTGAAACAACTGGGGAAAACTCCACGGGTGCAACTTTCTGTGCTTGAAGGACTGTGGTATAAACAGCATGTATATGCATTGCAAATATCCCAAGAAAAATGCTCAGTGCATTTACTGAAAGGCAGGTGAAAATAATTTATATTAATGGAGAAGGCAGGCAATAATTGATTAATTTTGCAAGACCCTAAAAACTCAAATGTCAATTGAAATTCAATCCTTAAATGCAACATCTTCACAAAACTCCCGACACAGTATTTCAGGTGGGATCTCATAAGAGCATAACACAAAGTCCACCACGATTCTGAAGTCCTTCTCTGGCAAAGCTATCTTCCTCTCAGCTCATCCCCAGCTGTACTTGTGCCTGAGGTTATCCCTCCCCAGATGCAGAACTTGGCATTTCCCCTTGCTAAGTTTCATGAGAGTCCCCTCTACTCAGTTTTCCAATCTGTTCAGGTCCCTATGAATGACAACACAACTATCTAGTCTACCAGTCATTCCTCCCAGTACCATCTCTGAACTTGCCGAGGGTGCAGTCAGTCCCAT
The DNA here is from genome assembly GCF_030028575.1 of Malurus melanocephalus. Taxonomy (NCBI): domain Eukaryota; kingdom Metazoa; phylum Chordata; class Aves; order Passeriformes; family Maluridae; genus Malurus; species Malurus melanocephalus. The sequence continues at coordinate 1,424,551 of NW_026623263.1, forward strand.
TTTCCAGGCCAYGAATGAAGACATTGAACAGTACTGGTCCCACTACTGACAGACTAAACAAACACAAATCATTGCTGCTACATTATCAAAACTAAGAAAACTCAGCAAGACTAATTTTGTGCGTCAGAATCCTATGCAGAGATAATCTTAATTTATACATTTATCTTGTATTTTCAGGGATACACAAAACTAAGATATTCAGTGACTCACTGCTGGTTGTCAAGGCATTGCTCCTGACCTTGCTTCAAATCAGTATTATGTAAGCCTGCGATGGCCATTACTTTATCTCATTAAAGATCTTTCTGCAGGACTCAGATCTTGCTACTGCAAACATCAGCCAACATCCAAAGTAAAATTTCCTGCAGTGATTATTCCCAGCCTTCTTACTCCAGGCTACTAAAATACCGTCTCTGAAGACACTCTCAATGCATCCAATCTGCCCATTCTCCAGAGGCTATTAATCACAAGTATTCTCTGTTTCAAGGCATCTAGAGTTTGTGCTATTAGACTAATGCTGTAGAATGTTTCATTTAATAAACTTATTATATCATATTAATAGTTGTACATTTTTCAGAAAAGAATATCCTAGGAGATTTCATTTTTTTCCTTTGTTCTGAGATGGAATACTTGACCCTGTCATCACTCGTATTTGCTGGGCAACATGAACAATTTGCCATAGTGATAAGTACAGTAGAACAGAACAGAGGATTATTCTGATAAGGACAGTAGAACAGCATATCCTTGGAGAAATAGACAAATAGTGTAACTTAGGCAAACAGAAGCCATACAAAATGCAAACAGAATGCCAGCTCAGGTCTGCAAGGCTAAGTAGAAGTTATGCAAAAACAGTGACATTGAGTTTACTCAAAAGTGAGGCTCAAGGAACAGGCCCCTAAAAAGGACATGGGACATTGAAAACTACCAAAGACGCCAAGAACCTTAAAAAAACTTCTGATAAGGTGGGTGCAACTGTCAAATAAGGCAATACATATATATCAGGTAAGGGGTTACATCCAATGAAGGTGCAATCAGTGTGCATGAAAAACACTGTTCACCCAGTGCTTGGTGTGTTCAGCTGCAGGAAGGCTCCTCCAAGTGATCACTGCTGCACTAAAGAATGCTTGCTCTCTAATACTCAAAACTGTCTTAGTTTACTATCTGGCCAATTTCAGTATCAATACCAGTCTCAACTCAGCCTTTGACTAATTTTACCCAGTACTGCGTTTTCCTTGACATAAACCTCAACCAGGATCCTTGAAAAAAGTGAAGTAAAACTGATTTACATACAACAACTTTTCATTTGCAGATACAGATCAATGAGACTAGATGGAACAATCATAATGATATGATAACCTCATTAAGCAGAATTTTTCACAGCAGCAACTCTGCTACTACCTATTTCTGGCGACTAGTAAGACTCTTTCAAACAGAAGGACAGTTACAGATAATCTTCCTCCTCAAAGACCTTCTGAAKGCAACGCCTGTCTCATAGCTTCCATTGGTGGGAAACGTTCTAAGCTACTAAGTGTCTTCATTACTTTGGGCTAAATAACAGTCCTAATAGATTCTGACTCCTGATGATGTGTTTCCCACCTCACTTTCACTGTTGTGCTTCTATCCTTATGTTCTGCAAACTTAGGAACCACAGTTCTTATTTWAAAAAAAACCCAAAAAAATAAAGCTTAGGTTTAAACTTGTTTTCACCTAATGTGCCCAGTGTCCATTTCAACAGCTCGATGCTTGCTTACCTTTTCTTCTGAATCTTTCTGAAATCCATTCAATTTGATATCTAAAATAGGAGAGTAGACAAATATTTCAGTTTTACTTTCCCCTTCTGAAAGTTCTCACCTCTAAAAAAAGGCATTATTTCCTAATTAAGGCTTAAGTTTCAAACCTTAAAAATTACTATAGTTATATTCCCTAAGTGGAACTGACAATAAAATTTCTAGTTAGGCTCTGTTAGTCACYAAATTATATGTCAGAGCAATTTTGTCACATTTCTTCACTGTGGTTTAAAGTACTGTGTTTCCAAAGACTATCAGCAGATGGAATCACCACCCATTTCACAGGAGACCTATCGTCTGCCCTCTCTAATTACAGTGCAATTAGATAATACTGCTAAAACTATCCAATAGCTTACTACCTCTGGAAAAGGATGATCCCAACCCCCAGCTTGCATCACCCTGTTTTGACATTCATGTGACTCCCTGGCAATTTCCAAATCAGAAACAAACTGAGTTTCGCTGCTCTTCCCTGGTGCTAAGCTGTCTCTCATTTTGCACTACAGGAGTGGTACAACAAGCTCAAGAGGGACAGATGGGGCAGTCCCACACTTCTGGGAGCACGGAGGAATAGAAGTACATTCAATGTAAGCAGCAAGTGATARACATCTGGGAAATACTCTCTTTTCTTACAGATGCCTCCGATTCTTGACTATGTTTAGTAAGAAGCAAGTAGGAACCCACTGTTACCCATTTAGTTGATACATTCATAAGGCATTTGAACACCACGCGGCCAGTAACTTTTGGCAAAATATTCCACAGCCATGAAATAATTTTTATTGAATACCACTGACTTGAGAAAATGGCTCTTCTAACAATCCTAACAGAATACTTACAAACTTGTAGTCCATCAWTATGAAAACTGAACAACTGTTGTAGAGAACCATACAGTTTAGATTCTAAATAAACCTACACGGCTACTCATCTTCAGCTTCTCAGATTATTTTCTTAAATGATTTTGCCACATCTAGAGCAACTTGTTTTTTGCATTGTACAAAATACAACATACCTACAGAATTATTTAGCKGTTCTTCTGCCACAGAATTTAATGGAAAACCAGGCTTAGAAATATTTTCAGTAGGTGATGAACAGTTTATCCAACCCCTAGAATTAAATAATAAATAATAAAACAATAAATAATTAAATAATTATTGTAATTATTATTAGTAATTTTTAATTATTATTAATTGACAATTAAAACATTCTTAAAATAATTCCAAACTAGTCATCTTACAAAAATGTTTAAATTACTTTGAGTTGGCCACTATCTGTGGAAATAGCCGCAGTTATTTCAGAGGTATATTTTTCTTTACAATGACATGCAATAAATAAGGCTTCTGGATTTCCTCCATGGAACTACCCTACCTGTGGCTGCACATTTGTTCTCTGAATGATAGTGGCCTTTCCTATTCTTTATTACTTCTTTCCATATTTCTGTTATAAACTTATCTTCTACTGAACTCTTCCATAGTTTCCAGGAAAAAAAGACCTAATATTATTTATTTAATTATTACAATTAATTTTATTAAAAATAGTATTATTATTAAATTATTATTATACATTATTACAATTTATTTATTATTTATTACAAGTTTTTGTTTATTTGTCTAATGGTTTYCCCCCAGTTCTGTTATTCTTGTTGCTTATGTTCTTAAATCATTAAATGTAATATCATCAACAAAAATAAATCCAAGTACAGCTTGATTCATACTGGACACTGAATTACTGCTGACATAAATATAGATCCTTCACTAAGCAAACAAGAAAACTGTTTCTCAACAGAACATGGGGAATAAAATAACATACAAATGGATGTATAACAAAATTGTTTAATTACATTGTGCCTGATTAGAATTCCTGTGTGATGTATTATACTCACTTCAGTAGAGACTGAGACTGGTCAGATGCRCATGCCTCTTGAAGTACCTAAAAGAAGAAAAAAATTAACAAGTTAGTAAACAAAGTAATTATTTATTTTCTCAGTTTTATTGTAGGTTTGTCTTCTTTCTTCTGTATTTTAGTTGGGAAATGGAATTCTTAGATCCAATCACATACATTATTAATAACACACAAATGCATTCCACTTAAATATTTTTTTGAATTCATACTACTCGACAAAAATGTTGAAAATAAATCAAGACCATAGAAGCAAACATTCACCCACAAGTAAAACAAACGATTGCTAGTATGATATGATTGCTTTAAATGTAAGATGCTTTATACAATGAAGGACCCAAACTACAAGGTATTTTTATATTTTTCATACTTTCAATCTGCTTTTAATAACAATTATGCTTTTTCATTAAGTAAGACAGGGTGCTGTTCTGAAGACTGTGATGTTTAATATAATGCTCTCAATATTCCTGTAAACAGCATATTTAAGGAACTTCAAGACCTGCACATTACCAGTTCTAAGCGGCAGGGCTGCCACAAGCCAACACAGAAAAGAGTATGTGGGCAACGAGAGAATCACAGGAGCCAAATTCCAACTCTTTTATTACAAAGAGCTTGGATGTCCTTCTTCTGCCTTTGCTAATAATGAAGAGATCTCCTCCTATATGGAAAAAAGACCCCTTATACAAAGTCTAAGGCAAACAAGGCATGATTTTAAGACAGTCAAGGGAACAGCAGAATTCCTTCACTGATGAGCTAAGACTGGGCGTTACTAGTGGGCTGTCCATACACTGGCTGCAATTTTAAACAAATCACTGACTTAGAGCGGGCAACATTAACAGCACTAGAAGGCTCTGAGAAAGAACACCTTGGTGTGGATACCAAATGATGACATTTTTGATTTACAAGGTATTAGCAACACAGTAAGAACAAGCACCTTAACAATGGCCTCAAGAGCAAAACATGGAGATTGACCAGTAGCAAGGACTGATAAAAGGCTCCCTGGAAGAGAAGAGATTCTTAAGTTTGTGCAACAACTACTGACTGAAGTAATTCCAAAATACGGCATTGAGATAGTTTGCAGAAAGTTATTTATTTTGCTTATATATACCCTTCAGGTAAGTCAGCCTGAATAGTTACTMAGAACATTATCCAGAGACCAAGCAAGGTCAGGAGAATAACAGAACAACTACTGAAACTCTCTGGTTGGCTAACATTGTTCAAACAGACTCCTTAAAATCTCAGTAAACTATCATTTTAACTCAGTAGAAGAAGCTGTTTTGTATGCTTAAAAATTWAGGTTCCAAGCAAAAGCAGTATATTGCTCACTGGTTGAGAGATTTTCTCAAACTATGTATGTAGCACAAACAGTACTTGTGGCCACTGACGTAAGAACTGGGAATTGCCTTTTGTCCTGCCCTGATTTTTGGTGAAGAAATTCCTACAAAATCCCAATAATTTTTCTCATTTGAACATTTATTTATATAGACAACTATATGAGGGGACTCTGGATGTTTTCCAAAAAGACCAATGCTTAAAAGCTGTTAGGTGTTACCTGATGACTTTTGGCGCATTTCACCAAGTAGTGTAAGAAAAAAAAGTATAAAAAAGGGGAAAACACAAGCTTACAATCATTATACCTGTCTGAACAAGCCCTGGAATAGCATGTTAATTAGATAATGAAAATGATTGTTGAAAAGAATCTAGATCCTACAAAATCTATACATATGTCTACTGCATCTCCAGTAGAGGAAAATTCTTAATTACAATGTCTTACATGATGGAAACAAAAACAGGACTGCAAATCCTACTCCTCCCCCAACCTATGTGAAGTACAAAGAAAGCTAAGACTCTCTGGAACAAATGGAACAGATGTTACATATCTGGAAAACATTCACAGCCGTTCCACTCTGCACAACCCTCATATCACATCACATCATATCTAAATGTTACATTCAGATATGATCATTTCTGAGGATATAGTAGAAGGAAAACTTCCATGTAAGTATATTCCACGTTGGCTCCTGAAGTGGCTGAAGAGTTACATTGGTGCCATCTACACGTGTGGGTATCAAAGACAGGAGAACAAGATCTTAGACTATTCAGTAAAAATTTAAATTTTATACTGTCAACATGCTGCATGACCAAGCTGCTAATGTCTTTCTATACAGGTGTCCCAAATAAAAAAAAAAAACAAAACAAAGTATTACCCAAACTATTTGGTGAAAAACACTAGGTTTCTTTGCTTTTATGACTATTTCTTTAGTGGACTGGCCATTTATCTTTAGATTTGGAATTGCAGATTAGCTAATCTGGTGAGAACCATGAAGCCAAAGGCTTATGTTAAGAACCAGCAAGTCAGATAATTTCCTAGAGGGGAAAGAGCAAATGTGCACTTCTGTCATTCCCTCCATCCTTAAAAAATCAAGACAAACTTCAGTCAAGACAACCCTAGACATGCAAGGAGCAAAATTAAGTTATGGAAAGTAGCCTTCATCATCTAGGAAGCAGTCTAGCTCTTTTTTTTTTTTTAAAAAAAAAAAACTCTCTTTTACTGAAATAAGGATACACAGGTTGTGGACTTTGGACTGGTGAATCCAGGCTAAAGACAATGTAACAATTACTGTTAAAAGCAGAGAACCTGTTTGTCTCTAATTGTTTCATGACTCTGTCATATGCAGGTGGAAAGCTAATTGCTCAACTGAATAGAAGTTTATGGGCTAGCTACCAATGACGCTAAATACGTTAAAAGGTAAGTTRATTAGCAGATTAGTGAATGCAGAATTATCCATGGAGTAAAATAATTACCCCATCATCATGCAAGTAGACACTTTAATCTTCATTTTGGATTATTACCTCTTTCCTTTTGAAAAAAAACCAATCGTTCAATCATTGGATCACAACTAATCTCATAATGAGTAACCCAGGGTGTATTTTGGCACAGTCAATCCAGATGATTATCCTTCAGCTCCTGAAGGGAACATATTAAGAAGTGTGTGTTCCACGACTTCTTCAGCTTTGTTCCTCAAATTTGAAAGATTATACTCTCACGAAATACCAGAGAAGAGACTTTGACACAGTCCTGCAGACTATGTGCTCCATAGGTGACAAGGTGAAATTCAGTTTAGCTGTAAACCACCAAAYTCTTTTGCATATAACCAAGGGGAGGTTCAGCATGTTTATTAATAATTAATCATTAGATAGGCTTAGAGGAGATGTTATCATTGTTGCATTGTTGTTCTTACTGGATTTGTATGTTCTCTCTTATCACAATATGAGTGGTCACAAAATTTCTGTATAAAACAGATCTCTGGAGAAGCAGCTCCTAGGGAAAAAAAACAAAAAAAAAAAATCCCAGTAATTAAAATGTTGATTGGCTTAATTTCTATGTAATTTTCCATAATTCCACAACTTTTTACACAACTCAGTAACTGAGGTACATGCATCAAAACTTCTGACATGCAATGGATTTAAGTGGCTAAACAGTCTATCCAACTAGATCTTGAAACTCCTTTAATGAAACAGAGATTAATAAAACCAGTTGACAGTGGAAATACACTTCGTTTAGTGTTCCAGGATGCTCCCTAAATGTGCATTAGAGATTAAGTATTTCCTCTTATTTTTTAAACAAACAACTGCAATTTTGGTAACCTGGCTGATCCATATGATTAAAAACATACTTGTATTCTTAAATGACTACACAAACGAAGACCTCTCAGAAAAAAAAAAAAGAAAAAGAGAAAGAGAAACACTTAAGGTTGGACAGTATGTTTGAAAACTAAGATGTTACTGGCATTAATAAAATCAAATTAATAATTACACAATGTATTTGATCACTAAATTGCTACTATACAAGTGTGCACAAAAAAACAAATGATGAAATTCTAATTCCAATTTACCAATATGATGTAGCAGAATGCTAAAAATATCACAATCTATTAAAGTTGCAGAGACAAAAACTCCTCACTCAGCCCTTAGACAAATGCTCGCTCCACAAACTGAACAAACATGCCTTAAACCATTTATGTTGAACATAGCCAGGTCTTAATTCAGTGGACAATCACAGGTGTTCAAAATATTCAAAATGGGATGATGCTTCTCACCTCACTTAAGATTATTAAGCAACTATAAAAGGTTCAGCATCAGGAAATGACAGCCATTGGAAAAGTTTGTGCCAATTTCAATACAAGATAAGAATTGTATTGAATCAGAGTAAGTTGATAAGTCCACTCAGATGTTCAAATTGGCAAAAAGATAAGCAGAACAAAATCTGGAAGAATACCATGTATCACTTAAATAACAGCCAATCTGAAATACTGCTGAAATAAAACATATATGATGCAAGTCAAACGGACTAGATAAAAATGCCAAGGAAGTACCAGTGAAACGATTATCTATCTAAAACATGCTTGCTCATGCAAGCCTGCTCTATGGGAGTTATTAGAGAATATTTTAACACCTTAGGTGAGTGTGCATTCATTTATGCTGAAAGTATCTTAATAATGCATTCAACATAATGCACTGAAATATCTCTAGCCAAACTTTTTATATCAAAGAGAATGGATATAGTAACAATATTACAGGGGGATTTTAACACAATAAGAAACTAGAGTTACATATGACTACTATGTGTATAGAATCTATTTATTTTATTCTCTCAAACACATACATAGAAACACACAYATGTAAATAAGAAGGATATCCCTATATACAACTCAAACACTTTCCAAGCCAGGGATTCTCAATCATAGCACATAGCAAGAGCTCAAGACAGAGAACTCAAGACCAAACCTAATCAAATATCAAAAATGTGCTGAAGAATTTTCTAAATTAGTTAAAATTATGGATGTAATAAAAGAGCACACACAGTCCCTAAGAAAAAGCTTCATGCAACACTCAAGTTTAAACATGGACTCAGGCAACATCCAAAGCAACAGTTTAAGGAAAAAAAAAACCAACAGAGCAAACAAAGAATCCATCCTACCTTGATTAATACTTATCTTAGTAGTTAAAGCAATATCCTTGTTAAGAAAAGGCAACCTTTGCAAAATAAATAAAATAAACGGTCGTTAAGCAGTTGTAAGCATTACAGTCCTATAAGCTCAAAGGSCATCTGAAAGCACCCATCCCCAGTCTCTGCCGTGGGGACACCACTGGGTGAACATTGACACAAATAGTAAAAAAAAAAAAAATCCCAAATTGTGGGGATGCATGTGGTTTCTGCTTAGAAAAACACACCTAGGAAGGCACATCGCTGTTTTAATTATCTCCAAGAACCACGGTGCCACAAAGTCAGCATAAAGAGCWGCAGGTGGTTTCAAATATTTCGTATGCTTTAAAGGATACCGGAGATAATGCCATGAAAATTACAGCAAGGCAAAATTGTAGGGAAATAGAATCTGCACCAACTGTATTTAATAGTGTTTATTTTCTCCGAGTTACTTTCTGGGACCAAAATGTTACTAAAACTTTGCATCCAGATACGTAAGCTCCGAGGCACGGAAGGTGTGTGAAAATAAACTGAGATATTTGCGGGTCTAAGACATATTAAGTCTAAGGGCATATAATACAGCTCTGAACACAGGGGAGAAAACAAACAAACAAACAAACAAAAACTCCTCAGGTCGGGAGCGGCCCCCTCAGCTGCGGCCCTCGCACAGGCAGGTGGGCAGGTGATGGTCTCAGCCACACCGCGTTACCACCTCCTCCTACAGAACTCCTCTTCCTCCACATCACTCTCCGTCACAGAGCCCTCCACGACGGTCTCGTCGCTGTCCGTGTCGCCGTCGCCACCGCTCCCCCGCCGCTCCATGGTGCGGCCGCTCCGCGCCCCCGCCGCCTCCCCGGGCTGCCGCCCGTCCCCCTCAGCCGCGGCCGCCATCTTGTGGCGCTGCCCCGCGGGCTCAGGGCGCCCGCCGAGCYCCGGAGCCCCCTCAAACACCGTGCAGTGTCTCCGCAAATGGGGCTCATTTCGCCGGGCTTTTGAGCTTCTGACGGTCACATCGCAACAGTCACACACGGTCATCTGCTAAGAGARTTACTGACAGTGAGAAGGGTATTGTGAAACAGTGTCCGGCCTTATCAGTGAAAAAGGCTGCTAAGCCTCAAAGGAGGGACCCTGAACAAAGGATTACTTGGCTTTTACGTCAGTCTGGGGTCTTAGAATCATAGAATGTTAAAGGGTTGGAAGTGATCTTAAGAATCATCTAATCCCACCCCCTCTGYCTTGGGAAGGGACACCTCCCACTAGACCAGGTTGCTCAAGGTTTTGTCCAACCTTTGAACACCACCAAGGTTCGGGCATCCACACCCTCCTTAGGCAACCTGGTYCAGTGTCTCATCACCTTCACAGGAACTATTTCTTCCTAATATGTATTCTAAATTTCCCTTCTGACAATTTGTACCCATTACTCTTTGTTCCATGGCTACATTTCCTGACAAGAAGTTGCCATCGAGTTGTTGGCTCCTACTTTGTCTCTTGTCACCTGGCTGGTGCCACRGGTCGCTGTGCCCTTTGTATTCAGGGGATTGGTGGCAGTTCATGGTCTCTTGAGTCTGGCAGTGAGATTTTGGCCATTGACTCATGGACCACCGACTCAAAAAACTCACCTATGTGAAAAGAGAATGGCTGAATATGTGGACAAGCGAGCATGAGAAACAAGAGAATCATTCAACCAATCGAAGATAGTCTACTAATTAATTAGAGAACTAAGTAACTTGTAACCAATTAATTGTGATTTCTTTGTTTGCTAATATATATATATATGTAGTGGAAAGTTTAAAGAACTGGTATGCTTTATTTGTGGAAAACTCCACCTTGTACCTTGCACAGAATAAACAACGTCTCCTTTCTGAATTACGCTCTGTGTCTGTGTTTAGAGACTCCCTAAACTGGCAACACTTCTCTGGCCATGGTTAAGTAGTTTACTTCATCAGTAGCCTAAGCACAGTGAATGGTTCATGTTCTTATGAGTGGGAACAAGTCTGAGACAACCAAATTACTAGYTGACAGTATTTTTGGTGTTGGCAGTAGCACTCTTCAGTGGTTGTCTGTCAATTACATGTTCCTCAGGTGGAGCCATTCTGGCTCAGCTTTGCCTGCCTTCTCCTGGGCAATGGGGCAGCGCTGCTCCTGTGGCCTGTCCCAGTACAAGGCCAGGCTGCAGGCAGGCCATCGCCAGAGCTACAGATCAAGAACCTCATGTCAGCAATGTATCATGTACTTGCAGAGACTACAAACCCCAAATCACCGCAGCTCCTCTTGCTTCCAATGACCTCAATAAAATGAGCATGTTTAGCACTTGCCAAATCATGTTCATGGYAAAAGTGGAAAACAGCAAAGATACTAAAGGTCATCTTAAATTATGTATTAATTACATAATTGTTGAAACTGTATGAATTGTTTTGCTTTGTCTTAGTCATATGTGTATGGAGTTACAGAAATTGCTGTACATATTATCAAACAAATACAGAAATCTCACTAATAATTTACATTTTTAGCTAAGAAAAGTGAGATACTAAAGAAAACCCACTAGTGTTAAGGAAGCTSTCAGGGAAGATGGATACACAGCAGTAAATTATTAAGATTTATAAGCATTGCATTGAAGATGAGAATGAAAAGTATATTTACATGCTAAAAGACTGAGCTGGCACAATTTCATCACTGACAATAACTACTTTGGGTGGAGTTCTTAGGAAACTTTTTCATCAGCACTTCCTTTTTGAGCATCGCATTAGTGAGGATCATGTTAATGAGGATCATGTTAATGAGGATCCCGGCACAATGCTATGTGGGACTACTAGGAGCTACTAGAAATATTTCCAAGGGAAGTGGCACATGTGAGATGCAGTTTTGGGAAAGCCGGACACGGATCAACCACTGCAAAAACGGCTGCAGGTATTTGGTTAGTAGTCGAACATGTTCAGCCCCAGAAACACGGAATGGCCCTGCCAACCTGCAGCGCTATTTAGCAGCCACCTGACTCGGTGCCCAAGAGAATCACACAATCGTTAGGGTTGGTAGGGACCTCTGGAGATTAGCTAAAGGTCACCTAGCATATGTTACACAGGAAGGCGTACGGGTGGATCTCTCAGAGCTTCTTATGCCAGAGACTGCACTTCCTCTCCAGCCGAAGCTACAAATACAAATACATCGCTTTGCCATTCCCCACTCCCCCCACCCTCCGAGAGTCAGGGGCAACCGCTGGTTCCGACAGGCAGCAGCTGGGAATTTCTACGCTGACTTTTAACGCCTCGGCAAAGCGCGGAGTCGGAGGCGCACAAGGCCCGAGCCCGCCCGAGCCCCACCGGCACCGCTGACCCGAGCACGGCCGGGGGCGGTCCGGAGGCGGCGGCAGAGCTCCATCAGCGCATGCAAAGGAGCCGCTCCCGCCGCCCAATCAGCGGCCGCGGAGCGGGGAGCACGGCGCTCCATTGGCGGGCGGCCCATGGCGCGATGGCGTGTTCGCCGCTCCTGATGGCGCGTGGGGCCGCGCGGCGCTGGCCGGGCCGTTGCCGCGGCGATTCGGCGGGTGACGCGCGGGGGCGGGGCGT
>NW_026623263.1:1436837-1487762 GCF_030028575.1 Malurus melanocephalus
GGGCCGCCGGTGCAGTCCGGGGCGCGGCGGGACGGAGCGGCGAGCGCGGCTGGAGCGCGACGGTGAGGGGGGATCGGTGGGCTGCGGGCGGGGGGTGTGGAGCTGGCGACACGGACCCGCTGTGCCCGGCGGGCGGACCCGCCTTCGGGCTCCGAGTGGCTGTTCGGAGAACGGGCGGGCGGCGGCGGCGCGGGACGGGAAAGGCTCCGTCGCCATCGCCGTCCGTAGGGAGTGGCGGCCGCCCCGCCTCACCGCCGCCCTGAGTGGCGTGCGGGGGATGCCCGTGTCGCTGTCGCGGTGGCTTCTTGACGCTGTCGTGCTGCCCGCAGGCTGTGGGGCGGCCTCGGCCGCGCTGCCGCAGGGCTGATCCCCCCGCGTTTCGCATGGGGTCTGCAGCGATGGGCCTGGGAAAGGGTGGCTTCCCCTTCTTTGAAAAAAACATGCCTCCCTGRCAGTGTGTCAGGGTCTCTGTGCGCTCGTTCCAGGTGAGCTCTGCACAGGTTTTTGCCGCTTTATTCCTGTAGGTATTGCTGAGTCAGATAGCAAGGGATGAGAAATTTGTGCTGATCTAATAGATGGTATTGCAGAGGATTACTCTGAGGTTAGTGAGAGCTGTGTGACAAACCTTAGGAATTTAAGAGGCTACTCGTACAGTTACGTGGTTGGTAATTAATGAAAAGCATTTCATACGGCTGGTCTAGTTTGCTTTTTACACTCTGGTTAATTTTTTGAGGGGGTCACATTTGAATTTGGTTTGTATTTTGCATTCTGTTTTGATTCCCAATAAGGATTGCCTTATTTTCTAGTCCTGTAGAAATTATTGATTGAAAACAATGACAAGCAGTATTTACAAAGCATCCCTTTTGAACCACCATTTTGAAGCTCAACAGAATTACACGAATAGTAAATTTTGGCTTTATATTTAATATTAAGTCTTGTTAATTTCAAGCTACAAGTCAGTGGGAGTGTATAAATATTTTAAACAGAAATATCAGCTGATGTTATGCACTTAATTTTTTTTTCAGCACTGTAAAGCAGAATCACTGTGTGAAATCATCAWTATTTTCTAGAAGAGTCAACTGCATAGCAAAAAGCACCCTGCACTTCAGGCAGATTCAATAAACACAAATGCTTTTAAGAATCCTTCTAGGTTAGGAGTTAGTTCACTCATTTAACCCCAAGATGATTGRTGAGGCATCCTGTATTTCATAGCAGCAGTTAATAATAAAAGTAAGATATTGTGGGTGATTATTTTAATAAATGAATTAATTAATTTTTCCCCAATGGATTATGTGAAGCCATTTCAGTTTTACCATTTTTGCTCAGAAATGGGAAAAACAATTTCTGAAGAAAAGATTTTGAAATCTTTCTAGCTCTCCTATTTCTTTTTTTTTTTTTTTTGATTGTCGATAATCAAGTTGCCAATTGGTTGTATTAGCTGTATTACTAGATTCAGGACTGGTAGAACTCTATAGTCAAGTAGGAGCTGCTAGTTCTGATTTTCCTGAAATAGTCTGGTATTCAAAATAATTTGTATTTTCAGAGGATGTTGTGATGCCTTTTCTATTTCTTGTGTTGTTTCAAAATCTTCAGCGCAGGTATTCTTCTGGTTGGGTTTTATTTTTGTTTTCCTAATTAAAAGATACTTTCCATTGTGCTGAGGAGAAATAATAATATAGTTTGGAACAGCTTTACAAGAAAATAAATTTACAAAACAGAATGTAGATTATATGACACTGGCAAAAAGAAAGGATAGTATCAGCTTTAAAACCAGGAGTTAGTTTTTAGATTTTGTTTTTAAAAAGCTTTTTGTCATGAAATTAAATAATTTGTTCATAAGGAAGGCAGTCTTCTCAATTATTTTTCCAATTTCGCTCCATGAGTTGCAGACATCCTGCCACACCTTCACTGTGGAAGGATAAAGAAGAATAGGTCAGTGCTGTTGGTGGTAATGTAATTGGTATTGGGAGGAAACCAAGATGATTCTGGTATCTTCAGGAACTCTTCAGCAGATAGATTTGCCCTGTTTATTTTTTCCATTGATTGCCTGCTTCATTTTTGATGTCTAAGCAAAAGAAATAATACCAGAAGCCCAGTGGATGGATTGTTGCATTTAGGACAACACAAAGGGATTTTTTTTAATCCACTCGGAAGTGGCAGTGTGTAGAGCCTTCAGTCCTCCATGGAAATCTTGCAGTGTTAGGTTGGTACAATGTAAATACTGAATTACAGATTGCCTCTGTTAGCCAGGCTATTGAGCATTTTTTATAACTTTACAATACAGTCTTTTAAGCTATTGTTTTTGTGYAGTGGGGGAAGGAAAGTCCAGTTACTAATGTATGTGCAAGAGAACGTTATGACATTTTGTTTCTATGCTCTAAAACAGTAAGTTTGATGAACTTACATAAAGATACCACATAGAGCAGATATTCGTTGAACATATGTGTTGTTTGTTATGTGAAAGACAGCTGTGATCATTTCTGTAAATGTTTGTTATCTGTTGGAAGCGAAGGGATGATGAAATGTGCCAGCAACCAAGAAACAGCAATGGATAGAAGAGAACTGCCACAATACTGTTATGTGAGGAATTGCATGCTTTAGATGAAGAATGTATATTTTTGAATGTAATTAATTTATATCCCACAATAATATTGAACAGACATTAGAGAAGACACCGTCAGAGATGCAACAGTGCAATTTCTGCTGTTGAGCATTACCAGTAAAGGTTAATAGATAATTTTTGTGGCTAAACAGTATTTTTGATAGGAAGAATCAGTACAGAGAAATGAAAGAATTTTGTGAGTGCTTACAGAGGTGGTAAATCAAGAATTTTWAGTCAAAGCAGTATCAAAATGATATGATAGGAAGATCCTGAGCGATCTTGTGAGAGTAGTGATTGCTTACTGTTAGAGTCACAGAATCTTCCAATTTGGAAGGAACCAACTGTAATCATTGAGTTCAGCTGTTAAGTGGAGGGCCTGTATGGAGACTGAACTATCATCCTTGGCATTATTAGCACCATGCTCTAATGAATGAGCTAATCCCAGTGGCCAAGATCTTRAGAAACAAGGGTGATGTGTATTACAAAGCAAAAGGTTAAGAGGACAGGAACAAATCATATTCTGTTTTGGAATATTAGGAATAGATGGAAGGCTGAGGGACAGAAGTTGAAGATTAGTTTTTCTTACTCACCTCTGACTTACGTTGTTTTACTTTTATTTCCTGAAGGATGTCTTGCAGGAAAGTGTGGAGCTCTCTCTTTTTTTCCTGAATCTTATATTTGCTTATATAAAATATTCTTTTGTTGCAGGTTTGCTAAGTACAGAAAAACAGCCTTGAAAATGCTGTCCAGACTCTTCCGAATGCACGGCCTTTTTGTGGCCTCTCATCCATGGGAGGTCATTGTGGGAACAGTGACTCTTACTATCTGTATGATGTCTATGAAGATGTTCACTGGGAATGATAAGATCTGTGGCTGGAATTATGAGTGCCCCAAACTGGAAGAAGTAAGGATTTAAATTAATTTTATAGTACGTGGTCTTAATCAGTAGATTCAGGGTTTTCCATAGAATCTGATCAGGTTGTGTTGTATTAGGAGTGAAGTTGCCATGCAGAAGCTTCTTCATAGCCTTCTTTTCTCACTGTAGATATTAAAGCTATATGGAAAAAGTGATGCAGTAATGAACAAGCATTTCAATATTTAAATTTTTAAGACAAGACTAGCAGTGATTTTTTTTAACCTGAAACATCGCTTTTAGTGCAGCTTCACAGTGTATTTTTTAACAAATTGTTCCTTAGTGTAAAAGCTAACTAAATGACTTTCTGTTACATACAGGATGTTCTGAGCAGTGACATCATCATCCTGACAATCACACGCTGCATAGCAATTCTTTATATATATTTCCAGTTTCAGAACTTAAGACAGCTTGGATCAAAATACATACTAGGTACTGCATCTGATTTTTGCATTTTCTGTATGAGTTTTAATTGTTGGGGTGGGTTGCCCAAATTGTAAATGCTAGCATTTCAATGCTTGTGTTCAGAACGGGGTTATTTTAGTTATTTGCTAGATAGCAGAAGAAATTACTTGCATGTATCAAAGTGCATTTTTTTTTCAAGGAAAGGTTGTGTAGGATTATATAAACACTGAAAATGTAATTCCCAAAATAACTATTTATTGTGTGAAATATTTCAAATTCTAGAGCTTTTTAAGTTTTAATTTTGCTTAAATTGAGAAGATTTATGCTTTCACTTCTGAGTCTTTTTTTGAATGCATTACAAATGTTAGATTTTAATATCTATAAAAATAGCATCTACTTCAATTTGTATCTCAACTGCTGTTAATGCACTGAGATAGGAATTCTCATGAATTTGTCACAATTAATTTAAAAACATGGAGATTTTGGTTTTTTTTTTTTCTTTTTCTTTTCCTCTTCCTATATATATATAAACCAAAAATTTCCCATTCTGTTATGTTTTTAAGGTATTGCTGGCCTCTTCACAATCTTCTCAAGTTTTGTTTTTAGTACAGTGGTAATTCACTTCTTGGATAAAGAACTGACAGGTTTAAAGTAAGTGATGAATTGTTATTCTGGATTTCATACTTGCATTTTTTTTTCATGTACCATAAACTTGGAATTTTAACATTTGCTTTTTTTTCAGTGAAGCTTTACCATTCTTCCTGCTTCTGATTGATTTGTCAAGAGCAAGTGCGTTAGCCAAGTTTGCGCTCAGTTCCAACTCACAGGTCAGGAGAGTTATTTTTGAGGATTTTTCAGTTGGTTGGTGGTTTACTTTGGGTTTTTTGTTTGTTTGTCTTTCAATGGAGATTTTGAATTTAATGTTCAAAACAGAACATTGTCCCATGGCAGGGGATTAGAACTAGGTGATCTTTAAGGTCCCTTTCAAGACAAGCCATTTTATAATTACAAATGAGTAATCCAAGTAAAGAGACATACAGGCAAATACTGTCTTGGGGATACACAAATAACAAAAGGATCAGATTTTGTGTTGTCCAGAYTCTGTGTTTCTTGTCTTCAAGCCAGATCAATGTTCAAGTGAATACATGGTAAAATTATTGTGTACAGCCATGTGGACTAGGAGTTACATACACATAACACACAAGTTATTTGTATGTGTTAGCATGGCTTTGTAAAATTGAAACTTTCAACCAGCAATGTTTATAGCTCTTCTGAGGACGCTAGAGTTCCTAGACAAAATCTTGCTTAAAATTATTATTGGCCAAAAGAAGTTAATTTCTAGGACTCAGGAACAGTGTATAAAGACACAGCTAATGTTACAATGTTGCTACTGAGAAAAGCCTATTTTTAGGCCAAATGTTAGCAGAATAAATGTACCATACATGCAGACAGGAACATTCATGCTCAAATAACATTTAATGCAGCACAGTAGGAGAGATTGACAGACATCTTGTTTGTCATACCTGATAATGTTTGTTTCCTAATAGTCCAAGTTCTGGAATACAAGTATACTAAGTGAGATTTATACTTACAAAATAGTGTATATGGTGTTTGAGCATACTAAATGTGACAAAATATTATCTATTATATTTTAATTTAGTGTATATTACACTGCATTTTCTATATATGCAATGTAATGTTTTACATATTATTGTATGATAACTGCAAGTACAGAATTTTTTGCTAATACTCAAGAAAGTATTTTACAAATGGGTTTTCCCTACAGTTATTTCCTCTCTTGCACCAAAAACACCATCACCAGGAAAACAGTAGCAAATCTAAAGTTTATCATGCCTGCCTTCTGGAGGAAATCCCTCTACCCAGCAAAAAGTTTTAATGCCTTCTTTTTCCATCAGCTGAGCCTACAGAGTTACATTTAAAATACTAAAGTGGTAGTTCGGGTATAGATATGTGGTTGGAAGAAATTTTGAAATGCCATGATGCAAGCATCTTCTATTTCATGTCTTCAAATTTAGAAGTGTTGTTCTTCCAAATTTACTGTAATTAGAGTCTCCACCCATCAGTGCCACAGAAGTTTAGAACACTGATGAGGCAAAGGTAGGGAAGTAAATCAAAATGAAATAATCTTGTGTCAACAGACAGTCAAAGTATAATAGCTAAAAGGAAATAGAATATATTCTTTATGTACTTTCTCATAATCAATCATTTTCAATATGTTTTACAAGGTCTTAGTATCATAATACTACTCAGTTTACTAGTCATGTTATGTCTAACTTAATTTGGTTTTTGTCTTCATGTTAATGGACAGAAATTTTTCTTTTTAGGATGAAGTGAGAGAAAATATTTCACGTGGGATGGCAATATTAGGCCCTACGTTTACATTGGATGCACTTGTGGAATGTCTTGTAATCGGTGTTGGTACCATGTCAGGTGAGCTATGCAATCTAGGGATCCAGATATTTTCAGTTTAAAAAGGCTGTTTGAGAGACATTAGGAAATTGAGAGTTTCAAATAACAGGGGTTACCTATGAGAGTGGAGTGACTTTATTTTTTTTCTTTCCTAATTAGCTTGTTTTAGTGGTTTCTTGCAAATATGAATAACAAGCACATATTGAACCAAAGTTTGAAATACAGGTAATGGCTTTCCTTTAGCATTGTGCAGTAGGAATAAACTTCTGTACAGCTGCTTTCATAAATTTGTTTTGGGTTTTATTCTAACTATATTTCATAGCTTGAAAGCATCTTCAAAAGCATTTGTTTTCCAAACAGTTTTGCTTGTTTCAGGGTATTGTGCATCAATGAGCTGTTTTCTTCTTTATATCTTAGGGACAAAATCTCATTTTGGTGTTGCATATAGTTTTTTAAAAACAATTTATACTGTTAGCTCTTTCATCCTTTCACAGGCAGTTCTGTAATGCATGTGCAACATGGTTAACATGGCTTTTTCTGGATACTTGTGAAGGAGTAGGCGGGGTGTATACTCTTCTTGCCTAAACATCCTTCAGAAGCTAGTTAAATACATAATGTTGGATAATTTTTCTTTGCTTGGATAAGTAAGGGGTTTCAAGCTTTCACTGTGAAGTGTTAAAATCTTGGTGAATTTTATTTGTATTCATTTAGAATTGTACCTTAAAATACTTCTCTGTCGAAGACATTATGCTTAGAATGAGCCAGTGCACAATGACTAGGGTTTAACGTGCTTGATTTTAATTGATCTAGACAGTTCCTTCTGTAATCTGCCATGTCAGTTTAATGATTCCTTTCTCAGTTTTGCAGCACTTCAAGTATAACAAATTGCATATTCAAATGTAAAAATTGTGTTTTTGTTTAGGTGTACGACAGCTTGAAATTATGTGCTGCTTTGGCTGCATGTCTGTTCTTGCCAACTACTTTGTCTTCATGACCTTCTTTCCAGCTTGTGTGTCCTTGGTATTGGAGGTAAGACCAACTACAAGACAACATCAAGTTTAGTATTCAGCTCTATGCTTCTGTAGGCTGTACTTTTCATCATGGAGTTACATGTTTGTCTTCCTTTCAAAGTGAACTGGTGACAGTAATTTGTAAATACTGCTGTAAATGAGTCACACTCAGTAGTAGTTCTAATCTAAAGCAGAGTAAACAGATTATACTGTAACTTACTGTCTGTCCAGGGTTTTTCACTATTGAAAGTCCAATATAAGCTGAACAGTAGACTGTAGACTCTTTTGTAGGTAATTTCTCAATGATCAAATAAAAATGGAATGTGGCATCTTATTTGTTGATGACCTATGTTTGAATTTTGTTGGTTTTTTGCAGCTTTCAAGAGAGAGTCGTGAAGGGCGCCCTATATGGCAGCTTAGTCACTTTGCTCGTGTTCTGGAAGAAGAAGAGAATAAACCAAATCCTGTAACACAGAGGGTCAAAATGATTATGGTTCGTGGCTCTTTTTCACTTGTGGTTATGCAGTCAATGAGGTGTCCTAGTACAATGAATCAAGCTTTTGTTTTCTATAGACCTGTATTCTGCTGCCCATTAGTTGGGTTTACAGTGGTAGTTTTTAATAACTTCCCCTGTATCTATACCTGTCATTTTCCTGCCTGTGCCATTTCTGTGCCAAGCCCTTGGGGATCTTTCATGTGTTCTAATTCCCTCTCACTTACCCCTACAGTATCCTCTCCTTCCTTTGTTTATTTCTTGAGCAAGACGAAAAATGTGGGTGGGATACATCTGAAGATACTCTATAATAATGTTACAGTAGGCCAAAAGGGTCCTAATTAGAGGTGTGGAAAATCAGCTTATAGCTTTAGTCTTTAGAGGCATGGGAAGCATGGGGGGGAAAAATACACAGAGAAAAACCAAACAATAAAGAACAATATGTACTCTTGGTAAGTTAGATACCGARTTACATTTGGGAAATTAATATTTGTTTTGTGTTTTTGATACAGTCGCTGGGTTTGGTCCTTGTGCACGCACACAGTCGTTGGATAGCGGAACCAGCTGCTCAAAACAGTACTGTAGAAAATTCAGTGGGATTGGATGAGAATGCACCAAAGAGAATTGAACCTAATGTTTCCCTGTGGCAGTTCTACCTTTCTCGGTGGGTGGCTTCACAGAAGTGTGATTGTGCTGTATATGTAGTGCTGCCAAGCTAGAAGCTTCTTGTCCTAGAGCACAGTACTTGTAGACTGGTAGRTCAGACCACTGTAGGATTTCTTGGAACCAGAGGTGACATTTCAGAAGAAATATGTCAATATTATGCCATTTGTCCAATCCCCTTGAAGCAGTCAATTACACGATCAAGAACTAGCTGTCCTGTATGCATCAAAACATTGTCTTCTCCCATTAGCATCTTTCATAGCATACTGGAAAAAAATTGCAAACTGCATTACAGTAGTTACTTATGCCTAGCTTCTGACCATTCACATGAGTGCAAGAAGTGCAAAACCCATGTTATCCTATGGCTTTTCTTCCACTGCAATTCAAGTTAKTGTTACCTGGTGTTTCATGTTATTGCCAAGAACTCAGAACTTTCTGGTTTAGGAAGGGGTTTTTTCCCCTCTTAGCAGTATATTTTGCACCATAGTAGTTATTATTGCTAGAGGATGATAAATGAAACTTTGTCTTGTTGTTGGGGGGATGGGTATTAAATCAACTTGATGTAGCTATTAGTGAATCTTTTACAGTAATTTTTCCTACTAGGACTGCTATTTAGCCGGATTTAAGTAACCCTTTAATGACATCTGAAGGTTTTTATGTTGATAATAATATGAAGAATGATTTTTCCACCCTAGCCTAGCATACTTCAATTTCCTGGTAGAAAATATTTTTGACTGTAATTTCTGTAGCTGTAAATGATGATGAAAATATTACCCTTTCTGAAGCAAAGAATATCATAATGTTGTTATAAGCAACAAAATGTATATACTGTCTATTTACTTTTTGATCTGTCCTTTTTAGAATGGCCAGTATGGATATTGAGCAAGTAATCACGCTTGGATTAGCCCTTCTCCTTGCTGTCAAATACATTTTCTTTGAGCAAGCAGAGACTGAATCTACCCTCTCACTGAAGAATCCCATAACATCTCCTGTGATGGTACAAAAAAAGGTCCCTGAGAATTGTTGCAGGAAGCAGTCTGGACTTCTGAAAAACAATCAGAAATCTAACACATCAGAAGAAGCTTTCATTTCCAAAGATGGAAGTGGTAGGTAATTTTTATAATTAAAGTCTGGACCATTTATGAGTATTTGGAATAGTGAAATCTGTACTAACATGTTATGTTTGTATCAAAACTTTAGGATTTTGAAAACCTGATTTCATTTTAATTGTCTTTGTGCAGCTGAAGTCATAAAACCTGTGTTAGCAGAGTCATCAGCCAAGGCTACATTTGTGGTTGGCAATTCCAGCCCTGTGGAAACTTCTTCATGTCTTAGTGGAAAAGAGGAAGAAATTGAGTTACCTAAAGAACCACGTTCTATTGAGGAGTGTGTTCGTATACTTGGAAATGCACAGGTATGGAAAACAATTTTTTTGTTTAACCTCAACTGCAACATCTGGTATAAAGAACTGTGTGAGAGTTCTTCCCCTAGCTTTTACGTAATCCAATTGGTTATAATATTCTTCAGAAAATTACATGGCTTTAGTAACATAGGGTTGTGTGGAAGTCACAACTAAAAGAAAACCCTTTAACAAGTCACTTTTCAAGTCAGTTGGAAAGGGTAGGAGAAGGAAGCAACTTTATCGTTCATAACATACAAAATCTTTGGAGCTTCATGATGTACATGTATAAGTGGGTATCTGGTCATGAAACGTTTTGATCATATCCTGGCCTGCTGTAAAACCTGTTGTTGGTGGTTGGCTTCCTTAGCAAAGTGAAGTTGTTATCCTTTTCCTTTTGGAAAGTTTTAATTAAAAGTRTTTTCACCAGGAGCATCTGTATTTTCTCTCGCTACCTTGTATATTTCTAGGAAGGGGCAAAGTTTCTTACTGATGCTGAGGTTATCAGCTTAGTTAATGCTAAGCATATTCCTGCATACAAACTGGAAACCCTGATGGAAACCCAGGAGCGAGGTGTATCCATTCGCAGACAAATGTTATCCAAGAAACTTCCTGAACCTTCATCTTTGCAGTATCTTCCTTATAGGAATTACAATTATTCTTTGGTAAGTACACAGTAGACAAGCTAAACTCACTGTAAAATTATTTTCCAAATATATGAAAAAGGRAAACACGGACCTGTTGGAACAACTCCCGAGGAGGCCACTAAGTTTATCAGGGGGTTAGAATACCTCTCCTGTGAAGACACACTAAGAGAGTTGGGGTTTTTTATCCTGGGAGAGAAAGTTTTGGGAAGACTTTATAGCACTTTAGAGTACCTGAATGGGGGCATACAAGAGAGCTGGAGAGGGCGTTTGCAGAAGGACATGTAGTGAAAATACAAGGGGGAACAGCCTTAAGCTGAAGAAGAGCAGCATTAGAYGTTAGGAAGAAATTTTATGAAGTGAGGGTGGTAAGATGCTGGAACAGGTTGCCCAGAGAAGCTGTGGATGCCCCATCCCTGGCAGTGTTCAAGGCCAGACTGGATAGGGCTCTGAGMAACCTGATATAGTGAAAGGTGTTGCTCTATTTAGTAGAGAGGCTGGAACTAGATGAAGATCTTTATGGTTCCTTAACAAGTCTATGACTCTATGAGATAAATCCTTTGTGATGTATGTGAATTAACAATGAGCTTGATCAAAACTGATACAGAAGAAAAGAAACAGAGGCAAACACACCTTTAATWGAGCTTCATGTTTTTAAACTTGAAGTGGTGGGTGAGTTTTGTAGGTTATCCAAAAAATATTTCCTATCTAAGTGTGCAGCTGCCTTATCTCAGAAACACAGAGTTCTACTAGTATTGAGCCACAGTTCAACTGAATGATAATAACCTTGAGCTCAAATTAAAATTGATTATTTTAAGAAAAATTTAAAATATTAAGGTATTTTAGTAATGTTTAGTACTGTAGAAGATTCAGTACATGTGCCTAGACTTGAATAGTACTAGCTGTTGATAGCTGTAGCTGTTAACTTCTTGGAAGTGGCAGTCAGTTACATAATGGGTAAGTTTGTGGGTCTTTTACTGAAATACCTTGGTGTAGTCATAGGCATAGTGTGTAGCATGCTGTACTGTATCACTTAATGACTGTTCTGTATTATTTTGGCAAGGTTATGGGAGCTTGCTGTGAAAACGTGATTGGATATATGCCTATTCCTGTAGGCGTAGCAGGACCACTCGTTTTGGATAACAAAGAGTTTCAGGTACCAATGGCAACAACAGAAGGATGTCTTGTAGCAAGCACAAACAGAGGATGTAGAGCAATATGTGTAAGTATTGTTTGACTTGAAAAGTTTGAAAATGTCCTGTATTATAAAATGTATTCAGGTTTTTATAATGCATATTTTTGACTTCCTGAAAACGAAAAATTCAGTAATCTTACTTTGTGCCCCTTCTGCTTTGTTCCCCTTTTTTCAGCTTGGTGGGGGAGCACGTAGCCGCATTCTGGCAGATGGGATGACTCGAGGACCTGTTGTAAGGTTGCCCTCTGCTTGCCAGGCTGCAGAGGTGAAAGTTTGGCTTGAAAGCCCTGAAGGCTTTAAAATAATGAAGGAATCTTTTGACAGCACAAGTAGGTTAGTACAATGACTATTCCAGCTTCATTTCCGGACATAAGACTTCTGTGGATGGTAGAAACATCCTAATGTTTTTTTGGAGTATTGCAATACAGGAAATTACATGTTCGTTTTGGCTATCCCATGTAGTACTAAGAGAACAAAAGTCACTCTGGCTGTGTACCAAGGCTAGCATTGAACATTTTTTCACTAATAATGGTAAACTGTACATTAACAACAAATAGATACACGTTGCATAATAATTAATAGAATATTAACTTGTCTAAGCATTTAAAAATACATTAGCTTATTTTCACTAGGCAAAGTAGCTGTAACTGTAGTTACTATGCAGAAAAAAACCTCAAAGTTTGGTATTTAGCCTTTCCTTACCTGTTTTGTTTCTTAACAAGCATCAGCCAAAGATATGTCTGTATTTTGGCCAGAATCAGCTCATGCTGCTTTTTAAATGCAGTATTGTCTGCCTTTTGAGTGACSTGTGGGACTTAAACTGTTGAAGATAGCATGCTGTAAAACTGGTATCAGAATTTCTAAAGATCTCATTTTTATTTTATACCTGGTAGTGAGATGTTTTATTCATTTATATTCCTTAAAATTTATGTTTGCAGTTCAGGACATTTTATAAAATGCCTTCAAGGCCAGGGATAGAAAATGTAAAAAGGCAGTGAACACTTTTACAGTGAATACTTTTAAAGTACAAGAAGACAAGAAAACATCATCCCTGGAAGTTTTCAAGAAATTACTGGACATAGCATTTGGTGCTGTGGTCTTGTTGATAAGATGGTCGTCTGTCAAAGATTGGACTTGTTGGTCTTAGAAGTATTTCCCAAAGCATTCCTGAAGGAATCTGTGCTTTTGTATTTATCACAGTTTGCAAAGATTTATTGTTGTTTTGACTCTTAAAACTAATCTTACCTTGGGGATTGTAAGTAACAATTACATTTCCTTGCAGGTTTGCCCGCCTACAAAAACTTCTCATCAGTTTGGCTGGTCGTAACCTTTATATCCGTTTTCAGTCTGCAACAGGGGATGCAATGGGAATGAATATGATTTCAAAAGTAAGGACCAGTCTCCTTAAGTATTTTTAAAAATGTGTGTTCCTTTCAAAAATAAAAATAGCCTAATAACCTATGACTCCCTAGTAKCTGAAAGAAAAATAAGACACGGTGCTCTTTGCACAAAATAATGAAAATGTTCGACTTTGTCAAGTGTAGACTAGAATAGGAAGAGAACAATGAAAGAGAAAAATAATTTTATATTTTAATAATTATTTAAAGAAAGTACTTTTTGTAGTAGGGGAAGCTAAGCTGTTTGCTCTGTTGCTTTGAGCCAAAGATTTCATCCAGCAATAATTAGTCTGTTACTGTGTTTATCACTTCCTAGTAAATAAAGGTTTAGGAGTGGCAGCAGAGAGATATTCTCTAGTTTTGTTTGTTTTTTATGAAAACATGGACGAACTTGAGACATCATCCCTAGATTGCCTTGTGCTATATGAAGTGAAGAGTCTTAGACTTAAACTTGATATAGAATAGGCAATCAGAATCATTATGTAAATGTATCTGATCATTAACAAATTCTAACAGAGCAGATTTTCTAGTCTGATTTCCTGGTGTAGAGAAGTCTTTCTACGACAACTCAAATTACTTCATTTCATGCCTGTAATGTTTCACTTGATTCATGTTGTATCTTCAGTATGGCAACCATATGCCTATACACCTAGAATGTATCCAGGGAAAAATCAATTATTCCCCAGTATAATTCCCAAAGTAGTTAGAAAAAAAGAAACAAGAGGGAAAAAGCCAATTAATTATGACAATGACTAGAATACTGTTCCACTGTCCTTGAGTAGCTTATTTTACACCCATAATGATAAACCTAGCCTATTACCTGTTTTCTCTCTAACAGGGTACTGAAAAAGCACTGACAAGGCTGAATGAAGAATTTCCTGACCTTCAGGTTATAGCTATCAGTGGTAACTACTGTACAGACAAAAAACCTGCTGCTATAAATTGGATAGAGGGAAGAGGGAAGTCTGTTGTCTGTGAAGCAGTCATTCCAGCTAAGGTTGTTAAAGAAGTAAGTGTCTGCTCTCTTGGTTATAAAAACACATACATTTTGTAAAACTGATGCTTACTTTACATTATAAATATGAACTGGAAATTGTTTTCCAGGTAAAGGTGGTTCTTACATGTGTTTTCAGGTACTTGTGTAGGATAAGCCATTTTTCTTGAGTCAGTAGATACTTTGCTTTTCATTGTGTCTACTGTGAAATAATGTGAATGTGTTTAATGACACATATCTAGCTGGGAGCATTTGGTTTTCCATAGTTAGGTTTTGAAAAATTATGCTACATTTTGACAGGTGTTTACATGTGGCATGTTGCCTGTCATTAAACCCAGTCTTTTTTATCCTTTCACTTACTTGTTGTCTCACACACACTTGGCATTCTCTTCATTGTTTGTATGTTTCCTACTTCAGGTAAACAGATAATTTAACTTAATCCAAAGTGCCTTGGCATCTTCCATGACAAAGGATAACCTTTATAAGCAATGCCAATCGTGTTCTCTGGCCAGCTTGTCCTCCATTATAACAGCATCTTAGATTCTCTTCCATCTGAGTTCAGAAGTGTGTGTCAGACAAAATCTGTTGGCTGTTACCTGGTTGCCAGCACTGGACATGAGAGGGAGTATCCAGGGAGAAATTCACTGCATTGTAACACTTGCTTAAATCTTAGGAGTGGGTGTTTGCATATTTAATAATTTTTTTTTTTTTTTTTTTTTTTTTTTTTTTTTTTTTTTTTTTTTTTTTTTNTTGCTTTCTCCTTGTGATTTGTCCAGTCCCTTTTGGGAAACTATGTCAACTTTTAGAACTAGTATCTTGGGCAGAATTCCACAATCCAGCTCCACCTTATGTGTGAACTGCCTTCCTGTTGATTCCATTTGTTGATGTCCCAATGTAGTACTGGGAGAGATATGTAAGACTTGTGTGTACTGCTCAAGATTTTACAGCTCTGACAAACCCCTTCCACCTTCCCAGCTACTCTCATTTTCAGACTGAAAAGTACTAGTTTCTCTGGAATGAGTAAACAGACTTCTAGCATATCTTTGAATGTCCATATCTCTGCATCTGTTACAGATTTAACATTTCTAAAGTTCTGGGTACAGAGTTGGACACAAGTTTCAAACTGAGTGTGCAGAATGGACACATTGACATAATTTATGTCTTCTGGGGTAGTTTTCTAGTTTTCGAATGGTTGGCATTTCGTAGCCGAGTCACTGGCAATATCTATTACAACCTCAAGATTTCATTCCAGAGTAGGACTGGGGAGGTGATAATGGGCACTGATAATTTAGGAAGGCTTTCCTCAAACCCCAGAACTGCATGCCACTACATTTACTTATATTGAACTCTTAACACAAAAATGTTATATTTTTGTCAGTGTTGCAGATTTGGTGCAGATCTGTGTCAACACTCGGTATTCCTGCTATGCAGGAATATCTTAMATTTTGTTCAACAACAATATCTCTTTTGACCATCTTTGATAATTTTTATATTAAATTCAGTATAAATCTCATAAAAATGTGCCATTTATTTTACATTACTGTGCATAGTGTTTATTTACCTATGTAGCATAGTGGTTTGTGTTGGAACTTTTCAGTTTGCTCCAAATTCATGTGCAAAACAAATATGGGAAAGGGTTTAATCTCTGGGAAAACTTGACAGGAATGTTACAATCGTRTCAAGGTGAATTAATTGGATATTTCTGTGAAAATGATTTTGCTTGTTTCAGTCCAAATCTAAGTGAGAATTTGAAATGGAATAGGCATTTGTGAGCTTGTCTCAAAGGCCTATGCAAGTTCAAACCCTTTGCACCGACTTTTCCATTGTTACTTGGACATCCTACATTTGAAAGTCACCTTTGGAACAAAAATAAAAGCTACCTATTTAGGACAATGGTTGAGTCAGATTCCATATAGAAGCAAACGAGATGAATGCCATAAGTAATCACAAATAAGAATATTTCTACTCCTGCCTGAGGAAAGGGGTCATAAAAATGTATCTATCACCTTGTCTAGGTATTGAAAACAACTACGGAAGATCTAGTTGAAGTCAATATAAACAAAAATTTGGTGGGTTCTGCCATGGCTGGTAGCATAGGTGGCTACAATGCACATGCAGCAAACATTGTGACAGCGATCTACATTGCCTGTGGTCAGGTAGGTTTGTTTTACACCAATTCAGATTTTCTTCAGTTCAGTAATTCTTAGTGAAACAATGATTTAAGTGTCTGGATCGTTGTTTTGTTTCTCCTGCTTGATCTGAAGGATGCTGCGCAGAACGTGGGCAGTTCCAATTGCATCACTTTGATGGAGAAAACTGGTTCCACCAATGAAGACCTGTACATCAGCTGCACGATGCCTTCTATAGAAATAGGGACAGTTGGTGGTGGCACCAACTTGCTTCCACAGCAGGCCTGTTTGCAGGTATAGTTCTGAAAGTTGAAAGCAACTTACCTTCTTAAATCAAAGCTTGCTTTCATGTAGTGTGCAAGTAATGGTGTGGGAACGAGACTGCTTGAAACTTGGTGTATTTTACTTTAAAATGTTACAAGTGTCTAATGAACTGTTTTCATATATCCGGTTTCTAAAGCTTAGACCATTTACAATCCTAAAGAGACTCATGGATTGTATATAAGTTGGAGATACTTTAATATAAAATTGGTCATAAATTTACTTAGATTGCATAGCATAATATTGCCTTATATTTTTCTGCAGATGCTAGGAGTTCAAGGTGCAAGCCAAGATAACCCTGGTGAAAATGCCCGGCAGCTTGCTAAAATTGTTTGTGCTACAGTGATGGCAGGGGAATTATCACTAATGGCTGCTCTTGCAGCAGGGCATCTAGTCAAAAGCCACATGATCCACAACAGGTAAAAACCAGAAAAAAATTGTCTATTTCTCTGCTGGTTTGATCCTCTTACAAGTACACGGGGGTCAATAATTAATTGCAACACATGAAAGCAGTGTAACATTTTAACRATCTAATTTAGTTACCTTGCTGTTTTAACAGGTCAAAAATAAATCTACAGGATCTTCAAGGAACCTGCACTAAAAAGGCAGCTTGAATACTAAAACGGCTTTGAAACGAAGAATTGTTCTAGTAACTGACCAGGTGCACAAGGAAAAAAACCAAAATCTATGAAGTTTAGAATAAAGATCGCCTTCAACTTACTGATGTCTGTGTAAGAGAAACTAAGAGCAAGACTTGAGACTAGTTATGCTTGACCTTCTTCAGTGGGTAGAGGTGAYTGTGAAAAACATCCTGTCACATGTCTTGAACATGGCCTTTGAATTCTTACTCTTACACATCATTTTCTAAAGAGTCAGTCTTCTGTTTCTACAGGTTGAGATTATTTTGCCTAATGTCCTTGTAACTACTAAGCTGAAAACAAACGTAATATACTTGGTACGTTTAAAGTAACGAAACAAAAAAGTCAGTGTAAACTTGGCTTGAATGCACTGGTCCTTGCCATCTTTATTTTCTGKTTAGACAAGCATGTCTTTAAAGTGATGGCAAGCCTAATTTCTTTCTATGAACTCCCAGTTTTAATTTCTTCACATGTAAAACAGGTCTTAGGCTATCAGACAGTTTAATTGAATTAGTTTTACAGAAACCTCTGTCTATATATAGTACTTAATTTGCTCCTGCTTCAGCTAAGCAGTGTTCAGTGTTTAACTCCAAAATTTAGGTTAATCCTTTATGTAAAACTTGTGATCTGTAAAGCTCTGAACTGTTAAATATAATCTGTACTGAAGTAGGGAAGAAAGGTGTCTTCAATTGTCTTGTTACTTTGTAGAAAAATGAAATGGTAACTTCAAAAACAGTTATGTATCAGACAGGTATTTAAGTAACTGTAGTTTCTTAAACTTTGATAGGAGTGCATTCAAACAAATGAGTCAAGAACAGATGTTTACACTTACTTAAAAAGAAGTCTCTTTAGGAATATACATACACATGTACCTTACGTTGGGGATTTTTTTATAAGGTGTTTGACACTTATTCTCCAAGAATAGGTGCTTATCCACTGTTTAAGCTGAGATAAAATGAAGCCAGAAAATCACATTATTCTTAAAAAAGGGGATTATTTTCTTTTCCTTATAAACTTTCTTTTTGAGGGGGGGAGTATTTATTTTAAGAAGAAATCTTACCTTTTTTTGTCAATGAAAAGTACTAATTAAGGGGATTCAATGAAATGACATGTTAATGTAAGAAGCAGTTTTTTTAATAAAATACTGTACTTGGACCAGTGAAGCAGTCTCAGGTGTTCTTACTGTAATTAAAAAAAACCCAGGTTTATTCTGGTTTAATTTATCTTTTGGGGATACTGCTAAATGCATAGCCCTGCCTAGTTAATCACAGAAGGAAAATTATTAATATGCTTGAGAATATTTTTGGTTGGTTGGTTGGTTTGGGCTTTTCTTGTTTGAGTTTTTGTGGGTGGAATCAGTGGATTGCGCTGGGTTTCCTGCAGCAACGTTCCTAAAGAGGTGACAAGTAGAGGTGCTCTTCTAATATGCATGTTTGATATACATCATGGTGGGTTGCTCTGTAGTACATCTACACATTAATATCCATTGTAATGAGCATATAAATCTAGTGTGCAAGCATGAAAACATACTACATGCTCGACATGTTGTGATGGCATGTAAATAGCAAGTACCATGAATGTTTATCTTATTGCAGTATTGTTGCTAATTGCTACTGTTTTTATTTAAGGAAACTTCGGAATTACTTKGTCCCTATGTTCATTCAGTGATTTTGTTTAAAGTAACACTGGTCTGGCAATAAATAGTGGTTCAGTGTTCATTTTGGTGGATTTAACTGACATTCTGTCTGGCAGAATTAACTTTTTGTATTATTACTAAACTGTGTACATTTTGGTACAGAACTACTTTTTCAGTTTCAGTAAAACTGTCAAAAATACATTGGCTTAATTGTGATATTTTAAGCTTACTTCATGACTTAGTGACTTAATTTAGATTGTCTACAAATGTAAGAGAGGTAATAAAGAGACAGTGGGATGCAGTGCTAAACGGTGGGGCCATGACACCAAAATTTCTCCCCTTGTTTGCAGAAGCCTTTTGATGCTCGTTTATTCTCTGCAAAGCTTAATTAGGTAGTTTGCCCCAAGGGGGATAACTAACTCACTGCAGTGTTAGAGATACCTTCTGCTGGGGCCTGTTTGCCAAGATCAAATCACTTCTCTAGAGTTGCCATGACTTAAATGCTATTACCATTGATAATGATTTTCCAAACACTTAAAAACCCTAGGGGCAAAAAAGCCAGTAAAAATAGTGTGTTTGACCATGGTAACACCTTTTCTCTCTTTACCTCCTTTCTCCTCTGTGTCCTGAATCTACTTTACCATGTAACACACCAGTCCCCTTCTGCTGCCTGGTGTGGATGTTTGGTGCTGTGAGGCTTGCAAACACTGCAGCCCCAGCTGCCTCTAACCACACTGTCATTGCACTCTGATTTCCCCAGCTGCTGTAAGGCTGTGTCAGTGAATTGAGCGTTACTGAACCTCCCTGACGAAAGCAGCTCCAGCACAAGGATGCACACCACCATGATGTCCACCCTGAGCACAGCTGTGGTACCTGAAGCATAGTATAGCAGGTGCCGAGCTGGGCGATGTGGCTCTGCCAGGGCTCCAGCACAGGCTTTGACAGGCAGGCACAATGGTTCAGGGAAAAGAGCACACCTGGGAGATGGCTTGTTTTCTCATAGGCATGTATAAGTATAGCGGGTTCTGGTTGTGTCAGTGCACAGACACTGGACAATTTTAGTCCTTGATGTGAACCTTGCTCATAAGGTGAATATAGCCCTTTGAAAAGCTGGCAGCACAATGCCATCTGGTATGGAATATTGCTGGGAAGCTGGGATCAGGTGTGGCTCCCTGTGTTCCCTCAGAGCCTCTCACCCTCCTCCAGCCTACTCACTGGCAGTGGATGCAGGGGAGAAAGAAGAGAAAAAAAAAGACTTGATGCTGGCAAACCCTGCTCAGCAACAGCCAAAATGCTGTTAGTAACTAAAGCTGTTAGTGACAAATGCAGAACATGGCTTCATACAGGCTGCTATGGAGACAACTCATTCCATCCCAGGCACAGCCCATACGAAAATAGAAAATGTACATCTTGGCACCAGTGTCCACAACAACTGAGATCCACAACAGCCGAGTAAGCACCAGCTCTYAGAATCACAGAATGGTTTGGGTTGGAAGGGATTTTAAAGAGCATTAATATCCAACTTCCTRCTGTGGACAGGCACACCCTTTCTAGACCAGAGAATCAGAATTCTTTAGGTTGGAGCAGACATTTAGAATCATTGAGTCTAACTCTAAACCTAACACTGCCAAGTCCACAGGCTAAAAAGGCATCAGCCCGTTGGACCTGATATGTTTCAGGGTTCTTCCTATCCCTTGGGTGGCCTGATGGCACACAATGAAACCAACATGATGCAGTTCTCCACTTCTTCCTGTATCCTCCTGGAGGCCTCTCCCATGGACCAGTGGACAGTGCACCAGACACAACCTGGGTGTCAACAGGAGCCAGCCCCATTTTCTTTCTCCTTGCAGTGATTAATCTCCAGTTCATACCAGGCAGCAGTAACAGGATGAAAAAAATTACCACTTTCATTATCCACTACCAGAAACATGAGATCAGGTTGCTCAAAGTCCCATCCAACCTGGCCTTGAACACTTTCAATSATGGCCCACCCGCAACTCCCTCATTCCAGCATCTCAGCGCCCTCACAGTAAATCATTTCTCCCTTAGCCACTTTATTCTTCTGGAGAAGAATTCTACAAGGTCAGTCCATTTTCACAAGCTGGAACAGCATGATGAAATTAAGCATGCCATAAAAATTGTGCTAATTTCCAGTCTCTCCTAGGACCATTGAGTGAAAGATCACAATTAGGCTATCATGCTCAGTGCAAGACAAGGGGCACAGGTCTGTAGCTTCTAGCTCTGCACCTGGTACCAAAAAACCGTTTGCCAAATTGTTTCCTACATGCCTTTAATGAACCACTGAGCTCCAAGTGCAAATGCAAGGCAATACTACAGTATGTGTATGCCATCGGCTGCATAATCATCAATCTAYGACCTCAGACACATGGTGTTTTATGGAGGCAGTCACTGCATAAAGCTGCCCTGAAAACTTTACCTCACCCTTAAAACAACTGGGCAACATTGCTACTTTCTTTTACCCAGCACTGATTGTCTATGGCCCACACCCACACAATACATTGGTTTAGGTGCTGGTTTAACAATGCTGCCAAGGGTAAAAACATTTTTCCAAAGGTATTGAAGCAAGTCACATATAACTGTAATGGTAGACAGACAGTCCAGCTCACTCCCCATCTTTTTTATTTGAGAGCTCAAATAGCTCTGTGTGAGATGGTCCAGTTTAACAACACTACAGGTTAAAATTAGCTCAACTTTTGGGAATACTGGCTCTAAAATATGCTTCATTAGTGAATAAAAGAAATGAGCAGATTTATCAGGCACGTAGAGTGACACCACTATTGGCAGTTTCTGGCTGAACAGAACTGTACTTTTTTTGTAGAACAATATTGGTTTCCCAATACGAAAAATGTTTCTTGCTAAGTACGTCTGAAGAGTTGAAAATTCACTAAGCTAATTCCTCACAGCAGTTTCTTTCAAATTTAACAATGCATCCTACATTTGGCATTTAAAATACAGGAAACACAGGCACTTAGCATAGAAAACTACACGTAACTTCAGTTTTTGCTTTGGTAGTATAAACTTAGGAATGGGGCCAAGTTGGGAAGCCACAAGGCTGGCTAGTTTATTGAAATACCTTGCTTGGAAAATGTCCCTGCTTTGCTAGGTGGGGAGGAATGAATCATTATGTGCACTATACCGATGCTGGTAGTAAGCCATCAATTACCTGATATTTATTACTGTTTTTTCTCTCGGTGCAGTAACTTAATGTAGTCCCTTTATTTATTATAGTCCCTCAGCTATTGACATATAATCCAAGCCATGTTAACACAGAAAATSACTCAGTGAGTAATTCCAACCTTGAAATTCTCTCAACAGCTTTGCAAAATGCAAAGTATATCATGAACTCTCTATATAAATTGCCTATTGCATAACTGAGTGGAGTAATTGTCCCCCATTATGAGAAAAAGATTGAGATGCTGGAATGAGTCCAGAGAAGAGCAATGGAGCTGATGAAGGGTCTGGAGCACAAGTCCTGTGAGGAGTGGCTGARGGAGCACGGGGTGTCCAGTCTGGAGAARAACGAGGTCCAAGGAGGCATCTCTGCTCCCTACAGCTCCCTGACAGGACGGTGTAGCCAGCTGGGGATTGGCCTTTTAKCCCAGGTAACAAGCACAAGGAGAAGAGGAAATGGCCTCAAGTAGCAGCAGGGSAGGGCTAGATTGGGTATCAGGAAAAAATTCTTCACTGAAAGGGCAGACAAGAACTGGAACAGACTGCCCTGGCAAGTGGTGGCATCACTGACCCTGAMAATGTTAAAAAAGACWGAGACATGGTTTGGTGGTGGAGCTGGCARTTATCACTGCATGAGGTTTGARGTCTTTTCCAATCTTAATGATTTTATGATTCTAGGTAGAGGAGCCTACTGGGAAGGAATGATRTTGAGCTTGGAAAAAGGGGCAAGAAAGCTGTACTAATGTTTGTCCCTCATTAATTTTCTCTTATTTTATGTCAGCAATCCGGGAGCAATCTTCCTGTCTTTCTCTTGACCCATGAGCTTTCTCATTCTACTWTTCTCTCTAATCCTGCTGATTAGGTGAGCAGCTGGATGSGCATTTCACTCTTTGTTAAGGCTCTCCCACCATAATTCTAGTTATTTAATTCAATAAAGAATCTCCTCTTTCAAAAGACTAGCAAAGAGAGGAATACAAAGTAATGACTTTATATACCAATTAAAGTACTTTACCATGGCTGTCCACTAAACCTCAGAAAATGTCACTGACAAATAGGACTTTGAAAAAACTGCAAATCTGCCAAAGCAGAGCAAGTTGAAACCTCTGAGATTTCAGGAGCTTTTGCCCTTTTAATTCCTGGGAAAAGAAGTTGAAAGTAGTTTGCAAGCCCCTTTAAAATGCACTTACTTGTGCTGTATGAGATTTTAGTCCCATGAGACATCAGGTGAAATTTAGGTTTGAATTTGTTAACCATCTGCACCTTAAACAAATGCTTTAAAGTTAGTCCACAGGCTCAGGTGAGACCTTATCACTCTCTACAATTGCCTGAAAAGAAGTTGTAGCRAGGTACAGATCCACCTCTTCTCACAGGCAACAAGTGCCAGGGCTAGAGGAAGTGGTCTCAAGCTGTACTAGGGGAGATTGAGTTGGACATTGGGAGGAATTTCTTCACWGACAGGGTTGTCAAGCACTGGAATGGGCTGCCTAGGAAGGTGGTAGAGTCATGATCCCTGGAGGTGTTTAAGGAAAGWGTGGAGGCAGCACTGACTGCCATGGTCTAATTGACAAGGTGACRTTCAGTCAAAGGTTGAACTTGATGACTTTGAGGTCTTTTCCAASCTAAATGATTCTCTGATTCTTTCAAAGAATCACAGATTTTGTGAAGGGGGGAGGCTTTTTGCTGTTAATTTATCATGAGTGAATGGAAAGTGCTGAATAGTTAATCCAAAAGCACTTTTGATTGATACATGTAACAAAATTGGATTTGGACTCCAAGTCTGTGACACGAGTGAGGAAAAATTATGTCTTAGTAATGGAAGAAAAAAAACTTACACCTAACTGACCCTCCCTCCTGCTGGTGCTATTTCAATGTGGTCATGGCTGGATTACTCATTTCACACCATGCTTCCTTGTAGAGCTCTGCACTGAGCACTTGACATGTCGTGACACAGAGTTGAGATAAAGGCCTGGCCCTGCGTGGGCATCCCATTTCCCTGACACAGCCAGGTGAGTGAGACAGGTTTTCAAGGGAGCTGAACAGAATGTGAGTAGGTGGCTGGAAATAACATGTTACCCTCCATTTCTACCTCTGTTTCTCTCCACCTCCTCCATCTGTCTGACCACCTACTGTTGGCACCTGCTGCATCTTATCTTCAACAACTGCAGAGAAAGTTCTTTAGGATACCTTTAGGGTATGGAGGTGCATCACAGAGCATTCAAACTCCCAGTGACAAGCAGGTCAGAGGCTGCAGTACTACGCTGTCTTCTACACTGGTGCTGAGGGTATTTGGAGATGCAGGGATTGCTCACCTATTTTTTCCAGAACTACAGGGGGTTGACCACTTTGGAACAACATTTATTTTTTGGATTGCACTATTGCATAGCTTCTCAGGCAGTGGAGCAAAACTAGTTAGGGTAGCTGCAGCTGTRTAATTTAAAATAATTTATACTTCAAGACAGAAAATTGACATCCTCTTATGTTTCTTTAGCCATCTGTAGTAACACTATTATGCACCTTAGCTAGACAGAAGAGACAATTTCTATCACCACAGAGAGAAGTGAACCTCAGAGACTACTCCTTGTGAAATGTTGAAATGCGCTTTTACTCATTTTTACTTTTCCTAAGTATATTTCTCAATATCAGAATTTCCATGCTGACTATATTATGATCACAGTATCTAAAGCTGATCTGTACATAAGARAAAACCTATTTTTTGCTCATTGAAGCTTAAGAAGGTTTTTAAACCATTACTCAAACCTTTTGCTGACTATTTTCTTCGATTATTTCAACACAGGCCTCTTATCTGCACTCTGGAGAGTAGGTACAATGTAGCAGCTTCCTAGGTTCCCTCCTATGTAAATATATGTATTCCCSCCATGGGTTGCACTCTGCCCCTCGGGTCACCCCTGCATGACAGTACTCTGAACTACCTCTGATACATCAAGGGTCATAAAACCACTACTCCCCTGGAGGGCACGATTATGCCATTTCTCACTTGCAGGTCTTCTGCTTGCACCAGAATTTATATAATTTTTGGAGGAGAAGAAGGGGACACCACTGCTGTGTAGATACTGATAAAGGAAAGACAGTTATACTGTTCACTTAYGGTGGTACGAAGGTTTGCTACCAAAAAAACTTCTGAGAAAAAGGTCAAATTTATAACTTAACTTTGGGGATTGACAGGAGTTAATTAAACTGGTAAACACTGGGCATTTTCACTACTTTTTTAAAACAAAGGTTGTTCTGCCTAGAAATGGCATACTCCCTGCCGTGCCCAGATGAGATTTCTGTCTTTCCAAACCAACAGATCGTGCCTGTTGCACCCTGATAAAAAATTTTAACCYAAGCTGCTGCAGAAGCTGAAGCCCAGCCTGCAATAACCCAGTCTTGCCTTGGCCCCCTTGCTGCTGTAAGAGATAGACCGGAACAGTACCAATGGAGATTTTACACGGAATTAACTGCAAGTGCCACCTCTCCCTGTGGAGGGGTGTGAGGGCAGCCAGGATGACCACTGATGTCCAGTCTTCCCTGCCGGCCTCCCACTCTACTTGATTGTGCTCCCTGTACTGGGGCTAGGCTGGCAGCGGCCCCTTGAGATTTGGGCCCTTCAAGACTTGAACCGAACTTTGCAATGTTTTATTTTCAGCTGTTAATCAGTRGCTGTAGGTGGACAGTTCTGATTAAGCAACTGCACTGCAAACGTTGCATGTTTGGCTCATCTTGTGTTTTGAGAAGATAATCCCAAGATGAAGGGGCTGTCGGGATGAGAGCCGCCAGGATTGAAGTCAGCAGGACTAGGGGAAGGTAATTCCAGCAGTGGAGGACTGTGACCACTGTCTCATTGACCACCTGCTCAGAACAGACCCCGATCCAAAGGGAGGAAAGAACCATCCATGCCTGTGGACTAAAAGGACTCTCCTCTCAGAGAACTGAGAGATACAACTAGCAAATAGGAGTCTGAATACTTATTAATAGAAAAGCTGTATAACTTACAGCAAACAAATCCTGATGCCTTTATTAAAAGGTAAAAATAGTGGAAAGGTTTGATAACCTCAGAGCCAGTCTTTCATGGGTTTATTCCCAGCTCCCTGCTTTGTGCCAACTAGAATAAAAGACACAAATACAGAATCAAAGAACCGTTAGGGTTGGAAGGGACTTTGGGGGATCATCCAGCCCAACCCCSTGACGAGGTAGGGTCACACAGAAGGTGACACAGGAATGTGTCCAGCTCGGTTTGAATGGCTCCAGGGAGGGACACTGCACAACCTACCCGTGCAGCCTGTTAAAGTGCTCCGCCACCCTCAGCGCAAGGAAGYTCTCCGCCAGACGGAGGTGGAAAGCGCCGCGTTCCGGCCTGGCCTCGGCCATGTCCCGCCTCCGAACCGCGCCCAGGGCGTGTGAGGGGCGGGGGGGAGCGCCACACAGACCCCGCCCCCAGACCCTGCCCCCTCAGCACCGCCCCGACTCCGCCGCGCCGCCAGGAGGCGCTGCCGCCGCTCTGCTCGCCCTGCCCGTGCCGCTGCTGCCGAGGCCGCGGAGCCGGAGCGGGAGCGCACGATGGAGGCGCCGCCGGTCACCATGATGCCCGTTACGGGCGGCACCATCAACATGATGGAGTACTTGCTGCAAGGTGGGTGGCCGCGGGGAGCGCTGGGGTGGACGGGCGGGCCGGGGGGCGCTGGGGCGGGCGCGCTGTGAGGGGAGCCCAGCTCGGCCGGGAGGGGAGGCGGTGACCGTGGCGCTGTCTCCGCAGGGAGCGTGCTGGACCAGAGCCTGGAGAGTCTCCTGCACCGCCTGCGCGGGCTGTGCGACAACATGGAGCCAGAGACCTTCCTGGACCACGAGATGGTGTTCCTGCTGAAGGGGCAGCAGGCCAGCCCCTTCGTGCTGCGCGCCCGGCGCTCCATGGATAAGAGCGGGATGCCCTGGCACCTGCGCTACCTGGGACAGCCCGAAATAGGCGACAAGAACCGCCACGCGCTGGTGCGCAACTGCGTGGACATCGCCACTTCCGACAACCTGACGGACTTCCTGGTGGAGATGGGCTTCCGCATGGACCACGAGTTCGTGGCCAAAGGGCATGTGTTCCGCAAGGGCATCATGAAGATCGTGGTGTACAAGATCTTCCGCATCCTGATGCCAGGAAACACGGAGAGCATTGAGCCGCTCTCCCTCTCCTACTTAGTGGAGCTCAACGTGGTCGCACCAGCAGGGCAGGACATTGTTTCTGATGACATGAGGAACTTTGCTGAGCAGCTGAAGCCTCTAGTGCACCTGGAGAAAATTGACCCCAAAAGACTAATGTGATTGAAAATCTGGGCATTTCAGTCACTGGTTTTGTGTTTCAGAAAAGGATGATTTTGTAAAAAAGCTTTCTGAGGGCAAATCGAAACAGAGAGAGGGGAATAAAGGACTATGTATCAGTTTTGTCCGGTGCAATTACAGAGTTTCTTTTACCTTCACTTGTGAGTATGAACAAAACTGTAAAGTTTAAATTAGCACTGTTCAAAAAAAAAAAAAAATCCGTAAATGCAAATATTCATAGTTTTCCTTCTCCYGCAGTATCTCTTTTAAGATACATTAAAAAGAATCTATTGCCTAACACACTAAAAATGTCAGACTTACTGGAATTCATCCTCCTGTGTACCCACATCCCATTGCAGTCTTTGRTTTTTATAGAGCACCATTTGTGTATCATTCAAAAATTTTCTTTTCCTTAGTAGATGAAATTAATATCCTTCAATGCAGGAGGTGCTGTRTAATACAAGCATAAACACAGAAAGTGCAGTATGAAAGAACAACTAACTGTACACCTATTCACCACAGTTTATATGACAGGAACAGCTACTTGTCAGGGAAACTTCTGATGCAACCAAAATTAGAAGTGAAAGAAAATCTAGTAATATTAACATTTGCAAGTGGTTTTCACATCTTTTTTTAACAGTGTTCCGTTATTTTCAGTGGAATTGGAATTGGGTAGGGCAGTCTTCCTTAATAAGTAACTGAATTACAAGGTACTTTTCATTACTGGATTTCTCACAGCTGACAGCTATAGTGAATACTGAAGTGTGAAGTGCTGATATTAAAAAAATGATTCACAATTTGTCATTAAAAAAATTATTACAAAAATTAGCAGCTGCTAGTTGAACTGATGATTTTGTTGAGCACCTCTCTTGATAGTCAGATGGTTAGTTATCCTAGTATTGCAGTGACAATTCAATGTTATTTGAATTAAGTTTGAGAGTTTTCTAATACTCAGGCTCAGCTACTTTTTGCCTTTTTTGCCTACTTTTTTGCTCAGTAGTTTTTTTGCCTGAGCTACTCAGCTCAGGCAAAATAAGGTTGGGAAAGATAAAGGAGCTCCTTTCAATTTCTCATGTTYTTTACAGAGGACAACCATTTTACCCACTGCTAAAGTATACCAACCTCAGTCAGGAACATTGCCACCCTTCAGCACAAGTGCTTTATGTAACAACTAAAGGCAGGAGCCACTTCCAGAAAAAGGATCAAAACGTTTTAAGTTAATGGCTACATTTTTAGCACTGGAATTTGGGTGAGGTAAGCTTTGACGACTGGATCAGTGTTGACATCTCTGCTGCAGGCTTGTGTGGGATGTGGAGAGGACTCGAGTACTTGGATGGTTTTTGAGCACCCTTAGGCTGAAGACAGAGCAGTGATTTCCAGCAGGGCAGGAGTAAGGTGTCACCAGCGTGACTACTCATTACCTAGACTGCAAATATTTTCTGGAGGGTACAAACACACCTATAATTCTGTTCATACTTGGGCATGACTCACCTTCACCAAGACTGCACGCTATCCTGGGCCTCTGAGCTGGAATTCYTTCATATACTCTGACAGGGATAACTTCCTTAGAGGTTCATGTGCCAGATTACTCCATGGTTCAGTTGCAGTCTTTCCCTGGCAGGTGGGTATCCTCAGGGCTGTTGTTATATTTTGCCACTCTTGAAACTGGTTGGGAATTACTTACCACACACTTGTACAATCTGTGGCTTGTCTCTTGGTATGCAAAAGTTTAGCAAGTCTTGTGGATCACAACTGCTCAGACTATTGATACGCTACTACTGCTGTTAAGGAGAATAAGTTTAAACCTTGAAAACTGCAGCACTCCACAATACCAGGCTTCTTTATTCTGACTGTAGTCCATGCATAGAAGAGGCAGGTGTGCAGAGAGAAGAGCTTATGGCATCAATGGCTGCAGCTGAGGACACTTTCAGGCAGCTAATGCTCAGTGTATCCCTTTCTTCTATSTAACAAAATATATTTTTCTCCTCCYATAAAACTTAGTTTACAAAAGCCAGAGACTAAAAATGATTAGTATTAGTAATGCACACTAGTAAACTGCATGGCGTAACTCTAATGATCATTAATCATACAGGGTCAAATTATATTGTAGTTACACAGAAATGCTCAACCTCTTACTGGAAAGTATGTAGTTTTTAAATTATGCACCTAAGTTATGGGGCCAGGAATGTGAAATGTGATTTTTTTTTTTTTTTCTATTTTGAGGTATTTCTTTTTGATTGGTAAAATAGCTGTATTCTTCAAAGTCACGGTTTACCTCAGGACTCCCTATTTTTTATCACATAGTACCATGAGGCCTGATATAGCTGACCTTAATGCAGATTTTGTTTCTGTGCTAGTAATGCATTCTGTTGTTTCAAACTGTTCCTCCAGTCTTGCATATTTGTAAGGTTTCTACAGCTTTACTGATTGCTGTATAAAGAAGTAGAAATCACTGTGTAACAAATAAAGGTAGGATTGTTACTGATCCATTAGGGACCACCTGTTTCTGCTGTTAAGAAAACTTGCTCATGGAAGCTYATCTCAGTTATTAAAATTATTCTTACTTTGAAAAAAGCTCCAAATTTACCCCTTGGCACAGCTCAGTCCTGGATCACTGTTCTTCCCATGGAAGTTCCCAGAATCTTTTTCATTCTCTACAAATGAAGAGCTGACACTGTCTGTAAATGCTCTATATTATGGCCACAGTGTATGGGAGCACCTTTTAACACCCTTCTGATTGCTTGCACAAAATGAACTTGTCAAGGTATAAAAGAACGTGGCATTCAGGTTTTCATTTCTCTAATGTCAGTAACAAAAGTAAACTGCTTTCCTGTTAAATTCCATACCCKGGAATACTGTATATAACTTTATTCATGATTTGAAAGTTGTTTAAAAGATAAAATCCTTAAAGTAAGTTTCCRTAAAGCACTGAAAAGTTAAAAATAACAAGAAGCCAAGATCTTTCTTCATAATTTTTAATACTTTTAACTTTTAAATACTGGTTTTAAATTTGTGATTGTAACATGTAAGAGTCAACTTCTTTTAATTTTTAAAACTTATCATTAGGATCATAAAGCTATTATAGAACAGTTACAACTCTACACACTCAAGGTACTCAAAAATATGATTCATGTTTTAAGTCTGTAAATGAACAGTGGCAATTCAAATACAGCGTTATCTGTACAACTTGACAAAAATACAGGTGGACAATCTGAATAAAGAGAATCTGCACAACTTCAGATAAGCCAGCTCAGCCCAATTAAGTAAAAGGTAAGGTTTTTCCAAAGTGCATCACATTTTTCACAGATAAATTTGTCAAAAATTTTCAGGTTCTCAGACAGAATAACAAKGACCATCTCATCTTTATTTCCAATACAAGTTCTATTAAGTCATGTCCTTCAGATCTAGTTTGGCAACGTCCAAATTCTCCAAACAGATGCAGCGCTCCAGAGAACAATATCTAATGGAGAAGACTGCTGCATTTTCAGCCTTTTGAACTGGTTTAACCTGTAACACAACCATTCTAGAGCCAGAACCTGTTTCTGCAAAGACCACCACAGCTGTATAAACATTCTTGATCTGTTAACAGAAAGAAATGAACTCAGTACAGATGCGGCAGTGACTGACAGGAGGGAYGGGCTCAAGAGACAGGATAAATTGTACAAAATCAGAAAAGCAACCGCCCTTCCAGAAGAAACGATCTAGTGGCTAATCACAACAAGGACAATCTGAACGGCCTACTGCCTTTTAAAATTATTTCTTGAGATGTCCATTGATAATGATTTCACAATCATGCATCKCCTTCCATAGTCTTGAAAAAGCCTCTTACATTTGGGCAGGGCTAGCTACAGTGAAGTACCAGTGCCTTTATCTAGAAGTAAAACATACTCTTTACAAATAGTATCTGTAGTGTCATTTTATTTACAGAATAAATCGCAAAAGTACATCACATTTAGTGCAAATGCAACTAATGATATAAGTTTATATACTGCTTTGTAAACTTTCCATACCTTTGTAAAATAAAGCTATCTATTAAATTAATACACTCGCCCATGTTCCAACAATTACCAGAAACAGCAAATAAGGACTTAAACTCTTTGTATTTTGGAGTTTTTTTAAAGTTCCCATCAGTGGCTATGGTGGAATGTACCACTGCTTGGTTGATTGTAAAAAGATGAAGTACATTTGAGGTATAAGATTTCGTTTTTTAACGTTGGTATATAAAATGCTCACTGGTGATATAGTAAACAAGTACAAATTTTCATCTTATTTGCCTTACTAACATTACCATATAGGCACTTTTCTACATATTCAAAAGAACAGAATAACTCTGTAATAAGGCATATTCCATGCACAC
The DNA here is from genome assembly GCF_030028575.1 of Malurus melanocephalus. Classification (NCBI taxonomy): domain Eukaryota; kingdom Metazoa; phylum Chordata; class Aves; order Passeriformes; family Maluridae; genus Malurus; species Malurus melanocephalus. The sequence continues at coordinate 1,468,560 of NW_026623263.1, forward strand.
CATTAGAGAAAGGCAAATAAAAAGGGAAGAGTTATGGAGCATGAAATCTGCATGCGTGTGTAATCATGTGGTACAGTTTCATCTCTATAGAGAAGATGAACGGAGAAGCTTTTCAGCACTGTGTAGATCACATTGAATCAGTTACCAAATCTTCACCAAGTTACCATTATTATGTCTCTCTTCAGGCACCTAGCAGACTGTATCAAATAAGACTCATTTTTCTTTTGAAGAAAATATATCTGAAACCTTTTTCATCAAGATACACAGGTTAGTGACACTAACACTGAGCAGGCTCTGAAGAGTTTTCAGCTATAGGACATGGATAAAAGACCTCAAAGTTAGTACTAGTCTGACACAGTCCTCTTCTAATGAGTATCTCCAGAATCAAAGGCAGGCAAACATCTGAMATTTATATTCTCACAGCAGCTAAAGAGAACTTTCCAGAAAGAACCACGCATTGTTATAGCTCTGATGGGTTTTTGATCAAGAAGCAAAAAATTTTCTACGTGAACCTCATAGCACGGCTTTATTGAGAYGAGGAAAACACATGCAGGATCTGAAAATAATGTACTCATCCTCAATGTAGACTGGGAATGTTGTCTTATGTAATCCAAATTACTTCAATAAATATTATCGTGTACCTTCTCACAGCTTTGGGACAGCCCTGGATATCATGCAAGAAAGCAGTCCACATACAGCATGGACAGATGTCTCCTAGGTTTTAGGCAGTCTCTTGCCCTCTCATACAGAATCTTTCTAGATATTTCTGGATCATGTTTAGTAACAAAAATTCTGCAGTACGTATTACATAACTAAAAAATACAATAGAAATATAAAGATATCTGGAAAAAATAAAGCTTTTCACACTCTTACTCCTTCGGAACTAAAGATCGTCATAAGAGTAAGACAATAGAAAAGGCAAAGTCATAAGGATATTGACAGCCCTCAGTTATTAACTGGCATTTTATGTAACAAGATGATTCATTATAGAAACCAGCAGCAATGAACTGTGATTATACAAAGCAAAACAAAACCTACCAACAAGTTACCTAGGTTTTACTGAAGCCACTCCTCCCACACCCCCAAAATACCACACAGATTTTTGTACACATAAAGCACATACAGTATGCTATATGTGCATTTGTCTCTTGTGCTTTTTACACATGCACAAAACCTGCGCAAGTATCTTAGGAAGGTTGACAATGAAATTCTACAACTTGCTTAAAATTAACACAGTAGCTCATGTTGGTGATTCAAAGTTGTATGCACTCTTCTTCTAAAGCAAGCAAATAAAAATAGAGCCATATACATGTTATCAGTACATGTATTTATAATTACACACTGATTCAGCAAGAAAGATAGCAGGAGAGAGCTATCATTAAATATTCAGCCTCATGGTGTTGCAACACTTCTTCACTTCAGTATACAAAGCCTAGAACTTGAGCCATAAAAAGACTGTAGATCCTTCGTTCCAACATGGAGTGCTCTATGCATGGTCACTTCTCCAACGTGGAATGTTCACCCAGTCTTGTTCTGATTGCTGAGGTAAGCAAAGACAAGAACTTGTTAAACACCTTCAGTATCATCTGGGCTGCTATGATCATGTATTAACTGTTGGCTCATGACACCGTGTTTTTCATGTTTTACCTACACTATCTCTAACCATTTACATTTAAAATTGTGAATCATTACGGGGATACCTGTTACAGAAGGATGAAACAATTAAGACTTTTGGAGTCTGACACAATAAATAGAACCCAAAAATGAAGGTATGCCTATGTCACTAATAGCAAAAGCGATACTTATTTTCAGATTTTATTGAATGATGTCGTAACACTAGCACAACTAAACAGAATTCTGTGGTTTGACATGACAGTAAGAGAAAATGAAATATATAGCAAGAGTCTACACTAACAAAAATTAGGCTAAGCCTTATTTAACACTAAGAGGCTCRGCCTCAAAATCATCACAAAATCCTCTTCTAATGTCATATCATCATCTAACTGTTCAAAAAGCTTCAGATTAGCCAATAACCTATACCATTAAAATATATCCACTGACTTCAGAATGCATYTGGAAATCCCTTTTCTTTCTTAGGCTCATCAGAAAGGCTAAAAACTTAAGTCAGAGTATTCTAAATACTCTAGTAATTCATGCTGGTCTGTCAGTTAAGTTCCATTAATAAAAATCCTAGGTCAAAACTATTCTGTCAACATAGAAGAAACAAAYATAATAAAAGTCTACTAAATATGCAGTTATAAGTAGAATTTAAGRTATAAAAGCCTCATGAGGCTCTGGAGTAACTTCAATACATATTTTTTTAGAACAAGTGCAAAATGYCTGCGATAGCTGAAAAAAAACAGTACTTCAAGCTGTTTTACTTCTACGTAAATTGCACATGTAGGCAAAAACTTGCAAGATAAACAGATAAAAGTCTATGAAAACTAATGTTTGCTAACTTGTAGAGCCTGTACACACAAATTACATGACTCTTTTTAAAAAAAATATATTGCATACCAAAAACAAACACTGAAGTTATGCTAATCATCTAAGACATTTCTAGATTGCATAATTCCATTTGGCCTTAAATTTCAAATGGTGAATCAAGAATTTTAAAAAGTATATATACCTGCTAATACTAGAATAAAATAGGCTTTCCTGCTGTTTTCTCTTGCACGTATGATGTAAAACGCTTTAAGAACTTTGGATATTCTCGTTTAGCCACTGCCCGTAACACCGATGCTGGTGCCCATCCTCCTGGGTTCACTACAAGTAAACAGGAAGAAGGACATTGAAATAAAGCAACTCCACTSAACACTGAAAATGCAAATTTAAGTTCATTACTCTTGCAACTATTCCTGAAATAACAGAAAACAATAACCATCAGCATGTCTTTTAATATGCTCCTAGACTTATATTGTAGCACTTTATAATACCCAARCTCAGTCCAGATCTATGATGCCATTATTTAGGAAACATTAAACATGCTATATTGTGAGTCTTGGGAAAATGCCCAAGAGAAGAAATATTCTCTATGGGTTACCAAGAAACAAAAGAGAAGAGACTTGAGTGACTTTCTATTTCAAAGAAAGCAGCAGTCAGTCTTAATTTTTCAATAATTACTGCCTGCAGAACTGCTATATAGGCGAATCCCTGCAAACGATTTTAAAGCATTAAAACAAAATTTAAACTGACTTTTAATTACATTTCAATTCAAGGAAAAGTATGTTGCTGAAAATGCTACCACTTCCCATGTAGTCATAGTTCATAATTTAGCACTGAAAACGGGAAACTTAAAAAAAAAAGTAATAAGCTGAGTGAGCTACTCTTTAAGTGTTTTGTAGCTCTGGGAGAGAAGATACTAAATACGCATCTCCGGTACAGCAACTGTACAATTTGACTGCCAGTTTTCCAGTCAATACCAAGGATTCTATCAGCTAAAAAAAAGAGTTAAAAAATGTAGACTAGACTGTACAGCTTGCAACCATCTTCCTACAAAACAAGCATCTTTCTTGGCACCATGGGAGAAGAASTATCTTTACTATCAGCAGATTTTCAGCCTAATGAGATAAACTGGGAGAAAAAGAAATTCACCATAGTACATGAAAAAGCCATCAAACCATTACTGAAACTAAAAGCTATGTTAACTCATCCCAGTTGCCGACATTTCTACCCACCYTCCTCCATCTCAAGGTTGTGTACTTAGGATTGAACTACACACCTCTCCCATTTAATCCTCCCAGAACACCACATAATGAATGATCCCATTCATCATTTCACATGGCACATTGACCTGAGAGTTTTTGAACGTGATGAACACAAAYGTGATGCTAGACACAGATTTAACAGAAAAGAGCATCAAACATTTCTCTTTTTTTTAGGGCAAGTATTTAACTCCACAAAATTAAGATCTATCAAGAATATCATACTGAAAAATCTTATACTTACCATTAGCTACATACGTAATCTTGCACAGAATGTTGTCCCTGCTTATTTCCTTGTTCCCCTCTGGTGGGCTTACTAACGTCTGACAAATCATAGCAATATTTATTTTGGCACGGACACAGCGATTGTTCAGCTGCCAAAAATACGAAACATTGTAAGCTTCAAATTGAATTTGTTTCAGCATCTTGAGAATGAACATTTTTTCATCATAAAGTCTAAGACAATCTATAAGCTGTGTTTCTGAGAGTCTGCATTCTAGGACTTACATGGATGTGACATGAAAATGAGTAAAATGAAAGACACATGGTGGATAGGGAACTAACTGAAATGTCTGAAATGCAAGTTTCTGCTTGCTTAACACATTGTAAGTAAATTATTTCAATTGTTGCAACAAATCAGAAAAGAAACATTTCAAAAACAATGTATCAGCATTTACAAATATCAGTTTACTCTTCCCTTGATAGCAGGCTATTGAATAGCAGTCCAAGGAACAGGATCATTGCTATTATCTGACAAAACCAAGACAAAAACGTGGAGACTTATCCCTACATATAATTACACAAACCTACYCTTATGTTTGACAATACTGAAGAGATACTGATTTGATTCACTACAGAATAACCTCATTTCTTTAAAATGCTTTCAAATCCCCAGAATTTTTGCTTCCATTCTGATGAAACACCTTACTGTCAACTGAGAGATAAAGCACGAAAGTTTTTGGCTCAGAATACCTTCATCAGGTCACTGTATCACCTGGTTTATATCAACTGTACTTTTTCCAAAACCCTCCATCTCTCTCATACTAGCACTGCAAATGCATTACCACAGAATAGAAAAACTACCTTAAAAGCAGAACTTCATAGAATCAAAATAATACTTACAGGAGCACTGTCATGTTCTACAGAGAAATTGCACACAATCCATGTTTCTGGATCATTTTCACTGAATGCCGGTATCTTTCTGATGGCAGACAAATACAGCACATCCCTTTGTGAGGCTGGCCACACTCTCTGCAGAGAAACACCTCAACATAAGCTTTTCCATGTTTGCAAATTAAGTACTTACTATCCTTAGTTAAAAGAAAAAACCAAGCAAGGCAAACCAGGTCAGTTATATTATTAAGGTAAAGTATCTTCAAGTTAGTAATTTCATTTTCAAAACTGAAAGAGAACACAGCTGCTGTAAATAGCCAACAGAAATTAGTTGCCTACACTTCATCTGAAAAAAATTAAGGCAAAACTTTAAAGCCTTTGAAATGCAAAGTGCCAAACTGCAGTGAATTTTTCWGTTAAAAGAAGAAGCTGATCCCTCAGCTTCAGGTTTGCATTTAAGTTAATACTTGTAAGCTACAAACTGAACTAACGGTCAAGTATACAGGGGTGCATTTAGAATTACTTATGTCTCTGGAGAGAAAGACGAAGGAATGATGTATTTAAAACAAATACTCCAGTAAGACATATAGAGCAAAATRGTATTATCCAAGAGAAAGTTTCAAGTAATAAGCAAAATGTCTGACAAGAAGTTATTTTCCTGACATTCAATAAGAGAAAAAAGTTCTGGTTTGTACCACAACCAATATAGATGACACAAGAGTCTTACTCAAAATCATGACTCCTCTACTAAAAAAGTTTTAAGGTAATAACACTACTAGTAAAATTGTCAAAGAAAAATATTTGTTTTAACATTTGAATATACTAATACTTCAAAACATGCAAGACTAAGGATCATTCCCATCCATTTAAAAAACCTTCACTTTTCAGTTGTTGGGTTATAATTCAAAAGAATATTTTTCTAAACTGACACCAGAACCATTCTAAAGGAAAAAGCAATGAAGGTTTTAGAACAAATGTTGYACCAACAATTAAAAACACTTGCATTACAAGGTGGTATGTAAACTAATTGTGGTGAACAGTAACTGCATTTTGGTAAGGAACCATCTGATATAGTGGTGTAGGTTTCTTTCATGTAGTCGGTWGGGATTCATTGCTTCTGTTTGCTTTGGATAACTCTGGCCTTGGTGGCAGTAACATAATAGTGAGATTAAAAGCAGTCCTCACTTGCTACTACAAGCTCTATCAGACACGTGCACAACCAATTATGCTCTCAAGAAAAACTGGAAAAATTGATGGAAGTTGCAGTTCAAGAGAAYTTATTGTGAAATATTTTCCAGAACWGCATTTTAAGTAGTTAAGCCAGTGAAGTATTCAGAATAAGACTGGAACATACATGCCTCAGATTATCTCAGAAAGGTATGCAAATTAAGTGTTATTACCTTATGTGTYTGGTAAATGATGATTGCATTATCAGCTAAATTTTCCACAACATGGAAATTTTCAATTGTTGCTAAAAGAAGAGGGGAGAGGGAAAAAAAATGCATCAGCGACCAGTCAGACAAACACTAGGACAATGCTATAAATACTATTCTTGCTCTTAAACCTGCAAAGCTGAAGAACCAATTCCTTACTTTCCCAATCATTACGAACATCGACGTTCCAGAAGTAGTGACAAACTTCATGCCCTGTTACCCCTTTAACAGCATGAGTTGCTTTCAAAGGATCTAAAACTATTCCATTCTCTTCCACCTCTCGTCTGTATACCTACAGACAAACACAAAAAAAAAATGTAGAACAGAAACTGTCAAATCTCTTCATGGTTTAATTTTTTAAATTTAATCCGTTTAAAAAAGATCAAACCAACAAACCACTTACCTAGAAGACCATCACATGAACAATTTGCCATGAAAGCATTCTCGAGTAACTACCAGTGGAAACATTCTTACGTGGCAATTCACATTAAAATACCACTACTTTAGGGCTTCTACTGCAAAAACTATTAAGCTACCTTATTTATCACTATCCACATGGATTCATAAGCACAGTAGAGCAGCCAACACAGTAGCTTGCTACTCTTGTTATTTTTGTAGATAAAATTTACACCTTACTTTGATACTAAGCTTTAAGTAGGAGGGAATGAGAAAAGAATCCGCAAAGATGAACCTAGTTGCAAGAGTTACACAGGATTTTGTAMGATTAAATATATCAGAAGCCACAGCTCTCACGGACCCCAGTCCCAACCTAAACAATGCTACTCTCAGAGAGGTATTTCAACAGCTTAACATGCTGATTGATTATACTGCCAGAAAATCATAGAATTATTTCGGTCAGAGAAGACCCTTAAGATCAAGAAATCCAGCAGTAAAGATAACACTGGCAAATGTACACTGAAAGTATCTGTCTTCACAGTGTGTAATCTTACACGAATTAAACAAACACAAAATTTGTACCTTCATTTCTCCTTCTTCTACCACTAGCTGCCAATTGGCATCTCCTCCTACATCTTGCAAGGAATATGTCATGTGGTTTTTTACCATCTCTTCCACCTGTATAAGAAAAAAAAMCAGGCATCTTAACTCATTTGTTCCACCTTTTTGGATAGATACTGTACAGCACTGGAAGTCACAAGTTAACATTCAATTCCTGTGCAGGAGTTGAATTTGAATGAGAGTTCTCTATCAGGTTAGGAACAAACAAATAATGCTGGTGTTCAGAAATAAAAGCCAAAATCTTGATTCAACTTCCAACTTCCTTCTTTGCGTGTACTTCCTATCTTGCCTTTAAACTGCCAAGTTTCACCGCTTCTACCTAAACCAATTATTTATTTCAGCAGATARGAACTGTAGGTATCTCTAAATGTAATTGAAACACACTGTAAKATATTCACCAAAGAGCATTTTAAAAAGCTGAACGAAGGCTGGGGTTAGGGATGAAGACTGACAAGTTCTAAGAAATCAATCATATGAAAAGTCATATTGGAAGAGAAGTGAATAAAACAGTCACAAGCAAAGCATGCCCACTCTGTTTCACTGGCATCTTTGCACAGTTGACAGCTAGGAAAAAAAGAACAGAAATGCCTACACTCAAAAGATTATGATGCTACAGAGATTTTGTAATTRTAAAATGCTCATTTAAAACCTACTAAGACAGCAGCTGTGCCTTTTTTAAAATGCAAAATATTTGCTGTATTTTTATCAAGCCATGTGAAGACCTCATTTTTTATTCCATATAACATGTATGAAAATGGGTACTGGGACAGGAAGTGGATTTTTGTTTTAAATCTAACATATTAATTTTGTTTCTTTCATTACTCACCCTTTTTCAAATGCCCTAAATAAAAGCAGAAGCAAAATCATAGGGTATCCATTGCTTACATTACAGGGTGTAATGCTTCAAGTGTTGGAAACTCTTTTAAAAACTTTTTTCTACCCAAAAGGTAGATGATTACTAAAACTTGTCACAGCAAGCAAGTTCACATGGTTTACATAATTTTCCTGAACTACTGGAAATACCTATTCTTTTCCAAAAGCAAAAGCACTACAAAAAAAATTAATTAATTTACCAACAAAAAGATTAGTTGTGCACCATCATAAAATCAATAGCCTGAACCCTAGAGTGCTTTTGCACAACTTACCAAAATATAAAGCCTAGTGTGCAATAAAATATATAAAACATACATCTGAGCAAGTAGAAAACAAAATTAATAACAATGAATCTTTTTTTTTAACTATACAGAGTTGAAAGAAGTTATTTACTTTAATATTTAAGGCAGYAATTTTGTTTGTACTAAGTACTTGATAGGCAATACACTTAAGATSAGGAAGAAAAAAGGTAATCAAATCAAATAAAACTCTCAAAGCGTAACATGAGAACAAAATCCCTTGGATGGAAATCATAGTTTATTTTAATTTAACTAAGTATAGACTTCTCTAGACAAGGAAAAGTTATCACTCCAGTTTTTGGGTGTTTTAATTTTGTGTTTCAGTGAACAAAAAGCACCTCCAACATTTATGCTTCGACTGCTAGACAAGCCAACTTTTGCTGAATGTTAGTAGCAGGTTTCTTATAAAAGATTCTTCCTTTTTTTTTCCCAGTGAAACAACAACACTACAATAAAGAACAGGTAATAATGTGGGCTATTTAAATATTCAATTTATTAGGTCTAGGTCACACTTCTTGCAGAAAGGAACTCTTGCCATGCTCCCAACACCTGACATACTTTCACGCCTTTATGTATTTTCTACCACACATCTTAATTTCTTAAGGARAAAGCCATGCTTTACACATTTACTTTTGACTTGTGCTACTTCTTGCTTTATGTGCTAAATGCAAAGGGATGAACGAAATATCAAGGAAAGAAGAGAAGGAGGCATCTACAGGAATGCAGTCTGAACAGATTCTTACTTCTGCTTCACCAGGAAATGCAGTATTTACACAACCTGCTTGTGTACACTGTCTGTCCAAACTGTATTTAGTCTATACACAGGTCACTGTTTATCTACCTGCATCTATTTCAGAGGCACAGTCAAGATCCACAGAGTGTCTCCTACCAGAGAGGYTCCCACTACCTCTGGGTTCCTAGCTGGCTACAGGAACGGGCTGCAAAAATGCAATGTGTACACTGTACAGCCTTGACCTGAACTCTGAGTGGCAAGTTCTTCCCTTTAAAGGGCCTCAGAACAGCTTAACCTATTATAAAGCTGACAGATCTTTAAAATAAAGGGGTTTGGACTCGCACTTAACTATTGGCAAATCAACTGACAAATCAATACTTTCCTAGAGGGACACTGACGAACAGCTCCGATTAGAATACATGTTTATACTTCTCAATCTTAAGAACAAGGCTGCAAGTTGCTACTTGACCCTTGACTGATACCAAAATTCCCTTCATTCACATGAAGTCTAGGAAAAAAAATCACATTTATTAGGAACAAAGATACTAGCTTGCCTTCCCAAAAGCCAAATTGTCAGCCTGGGAACAGATGSCAATTTTTTATACATTTTTAAATAATGCCCAGAGCAGGTACAATGAAAAGGTCTGCTGCTTTTCTTATCATGTCCTCTGTTGTCTTGTTCMGTAGAACTGAAACTCCAGAGCAGGTGGAGTGACATATATGTTGGTCTGGCAAAAATCTGGTTTAGGGAAAATACTCTGAGGATGGGGCTGTGTGTGGGGATAYTCATACTTTATGTAATGAAGCCTTTAACGTGAAACTGGATTAGGAGGCACTCCATAGTAACTTCCATGGAGTATAATCCATGCAGCAGCTGAAAAGAGCAACTTGGCTCCAGTCCATTTGATCCTGATATTAACCACAATTTCAATTATTATGATAAGGACTTGGTCAAGCTCAAGTTTGGTTTCAAGTGATTAGTTCTAGCAATATCAGACAAATATGAGCTTCCCTTATGCTAAACCCATAACCTAACAGAGTACTAGCTCTTATCTTGGCAATCAAACTTGCTTTCTGTTACTTGTTATTGTTCTCTTACTTTATTATTCCCTCACTTTATTTTCCTCTCCTCCCAAAGAAAAAACAATTTAGAAAACTAACTCAGCTACTGAAGTACTGGTAGATGAGCCTATCACTGTTGTGCAACAGAACTTGCTTACTTTTTCCCTTGCAATAAGTTCAAATTTCAGAAATAAACTGACTGCAAAAGGTGTTGGAATTTTAGTTTAACAGAAAAATCCTGAAGCATTGGTCTTGGTCATGAAGCTGGTAGTAGAGTCGGCAGGTAATAAAATTCCAGGTTCTGTTAAAAAAAACCAAACCAAACCAAACAAACAAAAAAAAGAATTCCAAACAAAAAAAACCAACCCCCTTGAAAAACAAAAAAAAACCTACAAAAAACCCCACAATACACAACAAAACCACCCCACCCAAAAAAAAAATCCATTCCTGTTTAAAAAAAAAAAAAAAAAGATTGTTTGCAGCTTCTGCTAATACTTTTAAAAAACCTCAAGAAAAGCTGATCCAAAAAAAAAAAAAAAAAAAGATTGTTTGCAGCTTCTGCTAATACTTTTAAAAAACCTCAAGAAAAGCTGATCCCAGAAGGAAGCTCTGTATTTACAATCACATACTGACCCCACCAGAGGAAAGTAATAACATGAACACCATATCTGAGCAAATCTTTTGGAGATTGCAAAGCAAGCATGTGAACACACTTACCTAATTCTACTCTAAACTATCATCTTCTGAGCAAGCATTTAGAGTAATTTTGTACATTACTGAAATATGACATTATGGCCACAATGACACATTCAGGATGTCAGATTTATTTGCTGAAGGACAGGAGAACATATATGAATTCTGAAGCAAAATTTTTCATACCCAAAATCTTGTTGGTCAACATGTTTAATGGCCTTCTTGTAATCAAACTTGTCAAAGGTAAAAAAATGTAATAGTGAACCATATAATTCAGAGTAATAATATCATTACAAAAAAATACTTTGCACAAAAATCAAACCTTTGAGTTAAAAGCAAGAAAACGTCTTCAATCTGAAGTAAAGACCTAGCCTCCAGCCTACATAAAACATGTTATTCTACATTCATTACAACTAGAAATAAAATATTTGCAAACTGTAGGCATTTATATTAAAATTATTGAAGTAAATAAAATAGTTTCAGGAGATTTGGGCCTCTGCACAAGTGGTACGCATGAAAGCTGGATGTAAAGAAAGACAACCATTTAGTACAAGAATAGAGAACTCCTTTGTTTGTCTCAATGTACTAGTTTAAAGCAAGCAGTGATTGATGTAACAAAAAAAAACCCAGGTTCTAGAGAAGAGGATGAAATACAGCAAAGATATGCAACCCCCACTTGACACATCAATACAGTACCTGGGCGCTGAATCTGTGAACATCATCAGAGGCACTGACTAGATCAATGGAAGACATGGAGGAAGAGCGACTATAGGGCTACCAGAGACAGACAAAGAAAAAACCAAGTAATCAGAACAAAGGCACAACAGAGCGTTCAGTACCAACTTGCAGGCACAAGATAATGAAGAAAAGGAAAACAAGCACCACAAGCAGCAAGCACAGTAGCAAATGCTGATTTCATGCACCTATTATACATTATGCTCCCAGTGTAGCCATGACAGGAGCATAGTGTTTCCAGTAACACTAAAAAAACAAGTCAACTGATTCTGATGCAACCAGATGAATTTTTGGTTTTCTTTAAGTAAAATCAATTCCATTAGTTTGGGTGAAGATATTTTGAAAAAAATGGGGCTAGCCAATTGATATTTTTCCTTTACTTTCTGTCTGACAAGCTTGATACAAGTAAAGAATATTCTAAATAGGTTCTCAAATCAGTATTTTTGAGCCAAGGCGAAAAGCAGTCCATCTTCAAATCCAGCTACTTTTTCAAAAATAAGCAGGCCACTGGAAGTTACTAGAAACACCTAAAAAATCACACCTACTCATAAAAAGTATTACACAGAAACGTTAAGGATCAGCCCATTATTCTGAGGAGTTCAGGATAAATCTTACCGTTTGCACAAATCGATGAGTCCCCACAGCAGAATATGCATCACCAGAAGGTAAGGATGTTGGCCAGTGCAATCTAACCTTTTCGCTTTGGGACTGCAACAACATAAGTTTAATTATTATTAGTCAGCTGCTACTGGGTGGACTGTGAAACAAAGTGAATCATGCATAATCTAAATAGTGACTACAACAACGAATGCTGTCCATGTCAGGCATGAAGCTGTCATCCCACTGGAATTCTCAGTGAGTGGGCCTGAAGATTGAATTCATCTAAACTTCAAGGTGTATTTCTAATTTAAGGAAAACACACAGCATTAAAGATCCATGTAATACTACCACAGTCACTAAAAACTTTTAYTCTTTGCTAAGAGATCCCAACACAGGGTAAACTCTTGATTACTACATGTCCACTAGAAAATCTTTTAATTTTCCTGTCATTGTTATTCACTAYATTCCCAAGTGTAAACCCTTTTAAGACAAAGGATGCACCACTTTGTTACTCCTTCTCATTTTATATACTGCTGTACTTTCTCATAATATGTAATYTCTAGAATACATCTTATCCTTTTATGATCTTTTTCACTGAAGTCTGCTCAAGAAACAAGTTAGAAAAATAGCCAGAGACTACTGAATTTTTAAATAAAAACAAACCAAACAGAATTGTGTCTTTCCTATTTCACATAGCACTAAAGTAAAAAGAAACTTCAGACCAATAATTAGATTTTGGAAGAGCGGTAGTGTTCAATATTTATATTTCAACAGGGCATCAGTCACATATAAAGATAATTTTCATACAGGAAACTTATTTAGGAATTAGAAATCAGAGACATTCAATAAACTTAGCACTTAGACTATTCYTTTCTAGACAAGTTGTGAAGTTTCTTCCTCAAAATTAGCATTTAGCAACAATATTTTATTATAAAAATATTAAGTGAAATTCCATGCTAAGTGTCACAATAAAGTAGCCAGAGCTTTAAGAAATGCACCTTATCTACATCACAAGTGTAAGTCACAGAAATCTCTCAGGAAGTGCACATGACTAAGACATTTTACAAGTATCAATACCTGYTCTTCCATTTTATCCTGTCTATCAAGAGCAGCTTCAACAGCATCAAAGAATTCTTCTTCATTTATCAGACTATTAGGACCCTCCTAGAGCATAAGAAAACAAACTTTGAAAATTCTGGAGACATGAAAGTTCCACTTCAATTTRATATTAGAATTATATATTTATATTGTATATGTAACTGATGGAAGTAAATTTCATCTATAGAGCTCAAATATTTTCACTGATAGATTACAAGTTCTCTGCTTGTTAAAGGAAGTGTCTCACTCTAACAACAATTTATTGATAGCAGCATAAAGAAGAAAAAACCCAGGAAACTGAGTAATAGTATCAGTATGCTTTGCCACCAAATTTAGGGTTTAATTAGTAAGTAACTTCTCTTGAAAATATTTATGGTGTCAGTAAAGAACATCTATTAACATAACTGTGTAGTTAGACCCTTTTAAAGTATTTCAGTGCCTGAAGGTGCTGATTTTCAGGAATCTGTCCAAAATACAACAGGAAAAGACAAAATTCTGGAGATCTCTACTGAAAACTCTTGGGAAGAACAGTTTAACACTAAACAGCAGGTAGAGTCAATGATTAAGAATTGTAGTCTACTAATTAAAATAGTAATTTCATTAAATTAGGTTTACTGTTTTTACTGTATTGTAAAACAACCTAGTTCTGCAAATTTAAAAAAAGCCCCAAATCTGTGTATCAGCAGTTACACCTGGAAGAAGSAGCAGGGTTTGTAACCAAGTAGACAAAGTCCAACTTCCTATTTATTTTATTTTTTCATAGTGCATGTCTCAGTTACAACAGTTAATCTAAGATGAAATATTTGAAGTATTTGTACCGTACTATTTCTCAGGCTGACTTACACATAGAAATGTGTTTGATTAACATTATGAAAGGGCTAAGGTCTTACAAATTATGCACACTTTATTATATGTGCATTAGCTTACATTATTGTGGATGCCTCAAATGTGGAAGTGTTCGAGGCCAGGCTGGATGGGGGATTGAGAAACATGTTCTAGTGAGAGGAGCCCCTGCCCATGGCAGGGAGATTGGAACTAGATAATCTCTAATGTCCCTTCCAACCTAAACCATTGTATGGTTACTCTTCAAAGGTGGTTTACACATCTTAGGATAGAACTAAACATGTCACTAAGGAGAATGGTAATGAAACATGCAATTTAACAGAAGAAAGGAACCTAAAATCCTAATTGGACAACATGATATTTCAAACAGCAGTGACAAATTAAAAATCAATCCAAGTTAAACTTCATATTCTAGGAATGCCTCTGCTGTCAGTTTTCATATTTTTGCTTTACTTTTCTCTACAGCTGAACCCATAAAAAGGGAAAATACAATAGAATTACATACAAGCAGTACCAAATGTAGGAGAAAGTAACAAAAAAATCAACAAATATCTGTAAGAAATAGACTTCTGACAAAAGCAAAACACTGAAAGTAAACATATACTTCCACTTTCAAGAAATTCTTCGTACAGTTTCAGTTTCCAAGGTGAAAAAAATTAAGTGTGGCATGAAAACACTTGTAGATCACACTCACATTGGCTTGCGAAACTTCACTTTCCCCCCTTGAGAAACAACCCTTGAAAGTGTATTGGGTTGGCATAGCAAGGTTTTGGTAGCTGGAGTGTGACACGGGTGGCTTTTGTGAGAAGCTGATAGGAGCTTCCCCCATGTCCAGCTGAGCCAGTACCAGATGGCTCTCAGGATGGACCTGCTGTTGCCACTGCTCAAGGTCATGCCCATCAGTGACTATGGCAGCACCTCTGGGATAACGTTTTTAATGAGGGGGAAACCAACCCCCAGCCAACTGCAGCTGGAGTAGAGCAGAGTAAAACCACGTGAGAGAMACAGCTCAGTAGGCACCAGGACAGCAAAGAAGGGAGAGGCAGGAGGTGCTCCTTATGCTGGAGCTGAGATTCCCCCGCAGCCCCTGGTGCAGACCATGGTGAAGCATTTGTGTCCCTGTAGCCCATRGAGGGTCCATGGTGGAGCAAAGATCCACCTGCAACCCATTGAGAAGCCCACACTGGAGGAGGTGGATGGCCAAAGGATGCTGTGATCCTGTGAGAAGCCCACATTAGACCAGGCTTGTGGCAGGACCTGCGGCCCCGTGGAGAGAAACTCGCACTGGAGCAGGTTTGTTTGACAGGACTGTGATCCCATGCTGGAACAGCCTGTTCCTGAAGGACTGCACTCCATGGGGAAGGACTCATGTGGAGCAGTTCATTAAGAACTGCAGCCCATGGGAAACTCTCAGGCTGGAGAAGTTCATGGAGAACTGTCTCCTGTGGGAGGAATCCCACACTGGAGCAGGGTAAGAGTGTAAGGAGTCCTCCTTCTGAGTTGGAAAGAGTGGCAGAGACAATGTGAGATGAACTGACCACAACCCCCATTCCTTTTCCCTCTGGACAGTTGAGGGGTAGAAGGCAGAAAATTTGGAAATAAAGTTAAATCCCAGAAGAAGGGAGAGGTAGGGGAAGGATTTTTTTAAAATTTAGTTAGTAATTAAGCTCTATTTCCCCAAGGTGAGTCTGTTTTACCTGTGTCAACAATTGGTGAGTGACCTATCCCTGTCCTTATCTAAGTCCAGAAGACTTTCATTATATTCTCTCTTCCCTGTCCACCTGAGGAGGGGAGTTATAGGGTGGCTGGGCTGGCACTTGGTATCCAGTCAGGGTCAACCCACCATTAAAAGTCCTAGTGTTTTGAAAAAATTCAAAAGCAGAATTCATACCTCATAGTCTGGCCCTCCAAAGTGGGACTTTTTCTTCAATTCTGTCACAGCATTTTTGTATGCTTCTTCAGCTCTTCTCCTTTTCTCTGACTCCTGTAAAATACATAAACATTTGACGCAGTGAGAATGGATTGTCAATGTGCCAAGGAATAGAACGATCAGGGCAGTTTTTTTCCCCAAGTGGCA
Source organism: Malurus melanocephalus (assembly GCF_030028575.1). Taxonomy (NCBI): domain Eukaryota; kingdom Metazoa; phylum Chordata; class Aves; order Passeriformes; family Maluridae; genus Malurus; species Malurus melanocephalus. The sequence continues at coordinate 1,484,840 of NW_026623263.1, forward strand.
ACTGCAAAGTTGGAGTTTCTGAACTTACTTGCATGTATGCATTATATGTGCCTATGTACACACATACATGCATATATGATAGAGAGCTTGGGGAACTAGCTACCTTGAGGATAAGCCATGTGGAAGAAACCAGATCAGGAATCAAAAATTGGTTTCTAGTTTAAACACAGCTATTCATGGTTCACTGGTCATACTTTGTATCTGACACACTTTATTAAAAAGCTCCTTGACACAGATGCTTGGGCAGGGACCACAAAGAGTAAAAAGTAAAATTGTTAAAAAGCTAACTTGATGAATAGCAGTGATAGACTAACAAGCCATACACTGTAAGTTTGTATCTATAATTAGGGCCACCAGAATMATTTTGTGGACTGCAGAGAGGGCAACTTGACATCCTTCTCCCCTAACAGGTTGTGACTGTACTAGGAGCCAGTCCATGCAGACACCAGATGGTGACTATACTGCWGTATATTTTCAATAAAATAGTAGTAATGCCATAATCAGATTAAGTCTAATATTTTCTCAGAAAATTCAGCATACTGCCAGCTACTTTCCATGAAAAAGCTGTAAATACTTCTGAAATTCTTGCAAAATTCAGCTTTTATATGCAAGATGTTTTTCTGTCCCCTTTCAAAGTCACTTCAGGTGAAAGAGAGTTAAGTCTTTAAGGGGTAAAATGGACACCACACACTACTTGCCGATATGGGTATAATTATTCAATTATTCAGCAACCCAAACTGAAATTTGAAGATTAAGTGGAAAATCCTGAAGCAATACTGAAAGACTGGGAATTTGGTGGTAACATTCACTCTGGAACACATTTTCCAGTGGCAATAGTTTTGATGTAGAACAAGGTAGCAAAATTTTTCACAGGAAAAAAAAAAGGGCAGTACTCTAATGGAGACAATATTGTCTTTAACTGTGACTGTAGGTTCTTCTCTTCYGAAACTATCACGAAGAGGCAATATCTGCTAACAGATTTCACAAGATTTTGCATGTTTATCTTTTTTGAAAGGAACTGGAGGGCCCTGAAGATAAATAAAGCATAACTTGAATWTAAGTCACTGAGGAAAGCATAGAGGTTTTACCAGACTTGGAAGGAAAACCAAAACAAACTACCAGCAGAAACCCTACCCAAGACACAACTCTTCCTCCCACTCACCCTAAATCCCCTATATCTGTGCTTCAATCTGCAAATTAGTTACAAATCGTGTGTGTCAAACTACAGSTTTCCAATTATGCCACCTTCTCTTGGCAGTAACATTAAATAAGGCAGAAACAAGAACTGAAAAATGCTGCTGTGGTCAAGACAACATGAAAATCAGAAAATCATTATCATTAATCAGTAAGACTTTGTTGCAAGTRAAACAATGGATTAGATACTTAAGACAAAATCCTTTCCTTGTGTACCCATTTTAAGACAAAACTTGTTTTAAAATGCATTCAGTGTATTACCTACTGCACTGAAAAGAGTCAAGCTCAAGATCTTAAGAGCTAAGTGTAAAAAGTGAAAAAAAAGAGCTGTAACTACAAATACCTTTAGATAATACTACATGTTGCGTATCAGTTTTATTCTGGACATTTGACTATTTTGGTAATAAAAGAAAACTAACCACAGAATCTACCATCTCACAATATTAATTTCCTTTTCAGCGAAGWTTTAACACCTGTCCAAGAAAACCAAAAGTACAAAATCTACATTATTCTCATCCCATATCCATCAGAGGCAAAGCAATGTCCTTTGATCAGGCCCATAGATAGAAAAGCTACTCTTATAGAACAATGTTTAAGCACCAAAACAAAAAGATAAAATCAGACCAAAAGCAGCTCGGTAACTGTGGAATAGTGGTAGCAGAGGTCTGAAAATAGTCAGCTGATGTCCTTAAGGGTGTAGGTGTSAAAATGCTGCTCACAGGGACTGCAGAAGTGGCATTTGTGGGAGGAGACTGGAGCTACTCTGTGGCAAATGCAGTTGGCTCTTGCCAGCTCCAAAACAGACTCACTGCAACACACAGCTGAGCCCATCCACCACGTATGTGATACGTGTCTGAGAAAACAAACAAAAAAAAAGAAGCAAAAAACACTGTGGAGAGAATTGGAAGAAAAAGTGAGAAACTACAGAGGATATGCCAAGACTAAGCAAATGAGGAGCTGCAGGCTCCAGGATGTCCACACTGCAGGGGTATTGCCTGAAGGAACTATATCCCATGAAGGATCCACAGYGCAAGAGATTTCTCCTAGAGGGCTGTCACTGATGGAGAGCACCTGCACTAGAGCTGGGAAAAGGTATGAGGAGGAAGAAATGGCAGAGATAACATGTTTTGGATTAATCACAAACCCTTCATTCCTTACCCTGCACTGCCTGCTGCTAGCAGGCAGCAAGACTGTGAAACGTATCACCTCAAGTAAGAACACACAGCATGTACTGAACAATCAGGGCATCCAGCCTACCCAGCAGGGGTTAAAGAAAGGCAGGTCCTGCCTGAGCAACCTGATCTCTTTTTTTGACATGGTGACCTGCTTATGGATGGAAGAAAGGTTATAGATGCTGTCCCTTTAGACTTCACTAAAGTCTTTGACACTGTCTCCTAAAGCATTGTCCTGGAGAAGTTACGAGCCCTTGGTTTGGATGGGTATACTCTTCGCTGGTTCAGAAACATCTGTCTGGGTGGCTGGACCCTGAGGGGTGATGAGTGGAGTTACATACTACTGGTGGTTGGTTTTCAGTGCTTTTCCTAGGGTTCAGTACTGGGGCCAGTTCTAGTTCATATCTTTACGGATGATCTGAACAAGGGGATTGAGCGTACCTCCATCAGTTGGCAGAGAACACCAAAGTGGGTGGGAGTATTGATCTGCTGGAGGGCAGGAAGGATCTGCAGAAGGATCTGGACATGCTGATCAGGGGTTTAGGCTTAACAAGGAC